>NC_058413.1:961661-962561 GCF_002201575.2 Neomonachus schauinslandi
TTTTTTTTTTTTTTTTTTTTTTTTAAGATTTTATTTATTTGAGAGAGAGAGAATGAGAGACAGAGAGCAGGAGAGGGAGGAGGGTCAGAGGGAGAAGCAGACTCCCTGCTGAGCAGGGAGCCCGATGTGGGACTCGATCCCGGGACTCCAGGATCATGACCTGAGCCGAAGGCAGTCGCTTAACC
Organism: Neomonachus schauinslandi; assembly: GCF_002201575.2. NCBI lineage: Eukaryota > Metazoa > Chordata > Mammalia > Carnivora > Phocidae > Neomonachus > Neomonachus schauinslandi. The sequence continues at coordinate 961,847 of NC_058413.1, forward strand.
AACTGAGCCACCCAGGCGCCCTAAGGGAAGGTGTTTTTTACGCATGTGACAGGGATTCATTTCCCATAAAAATCGAGGGGCTCGTGCAAATTGGTAAGAATCCCCCCAAACCCAGGTGAACCCAAGCAGCTGGTGAGCATGACAAGGAGCTCAAGGTCACGGTTAAAGCAGCAACAACTAGGGGGCCGGGTCACCCCAGAACCATGGGGTGGGTGTGCAGTCGGGGTCCCGACTTTGATCAAATCTGATGACACAGTGCCAGCGCCCCTCAGTGTTCACAGAAAGGGCATCCCAGGGTCGGGCTGCAATGCCACGGTGAACGGGGTCCCCCGGCCCCCTGTGCCCCCAAGTGCAGGAGGTGGGTTCAGCCATCATGATCGCCTTCACGTGCCCACCTGGGAATGAAATCACCTTGGGGAATGTCGGGGTTGGGGGCCTAGGCTCAGGGATGGAGAGGTGGGGTGTCCTGGGCCCGAGCCCACAGAGCGGTCCAGCCAGAGGTCTGGAGGGTGCTGGCAGTGGCCTGGGCTGCAGTGGGGGAGAGGCTGCTGGTGGCCCCGGAGGCCTGTCCCAGCCAGGGAGGGGAGGGAGGAGAGGCGGAGGCCTGGCTGTGGCCACACGACAAGGGGGCGGCGACCAGGACCATAGACGGGTGCTGGGGCTCAGGTCCTAGAAGTGGGGCCGTGAGGAAGAGTGAATTAGTGTTCTGTCCTGG
>NC_058413.1:962661-967258 GCF_002201575.2 Neomonachus schauinslandi
GGAGGGGGGGTTGGGGGGTGGGGGGGGGGGGGGGATGCGGAGGGGGGGGGGGGGGGGAGGGGGGTGACAGGCTGGGGTGGTGCCGTCCAGGGAGTGGCCTTGGGCCCATTGTACTGTCCTGGAGACAGCAGCGAGCCGGACACTGTCTGGACATCTCTGCCCAGAGATCTGCAGGCTGAAAGGAAGTTGGTGGGTCGGGTGGCAGAGGCTGAGCATCCCGGGGGCAGGGGTCCCTAGGGATCCAAGCAGGGGGTGGCCCCGAGTCTGAGATATCCTGGCTTTCCTGCTGGGCAGTGGCTGAAGGCCTGGAGTGGGGGACTCTGGGGGTCATGGCCTCGAGAGCAAGGGGAGGGTCTCAAGGAGGTCAGAGGGCTGGTCCCGTGGGCAGAGGATATGGTGTGGGGCAGGGATACTCCAAGATGGAGCTCTTCTGGGCAGTGACCAAGGAGCGTGGGACGGCGGACAGCGGCTGTGGGAGTCCCACTTGAGGCGCACTGGGCGGAGAGGGGTGGGAGCAGGGCCCAGGCCCTGAGTGAGGGGCCTTGAGGGGGAGCAGGTAGGCCCCTGCTGGTTGGAGCCCTGGATGGGGTCTCAGGGGGCTTCTCTACCCTGCAGGCCTTGTGAAGCTGGGGATTCACTGTGTCACGTGCCAGAAGGTGGCTATTAAAATTGTCAACCGGGAGAAGCTCAGTGAGTCCGTGCTGATGAAGGTGAGCTCAGTGTGGGGGGCCTGTGGTGAGAACCCCGGGGGCTGCAGAGAAGCCAGCCCAGGTGGGTCCCACTCGCTTGGTCCTGCTGGAGCACAGGTGGGCGGCTCCAGCCACAGAGCGGGCTCCCTGCGCTGCTGTCCTTTGACCATGACCAGCACCCTCCGTGCTGGCTGCCGCCCACCGGCCCAGCCTGCCCTTTCTCCTGGCCTCAGCCAGGAACCTGGGAGGGACAGGCCGCATCCCGGGGCACCGTCTGGGCCCTGTGCCAACCTGCTGGGGTAGCCAGTGGGGCCTCAATTTCCCCAGTTAGATTCAGGAGGAGGCCCCTGCCTCAGAGAGGGAAAGAGGACATGACACTTCCCGGGACGGGACCACACCACCCCTCCTGCTTCCGGCCCTCCTCCCTCCCCAGTACTGGGAGCCCCTCGTGTGGTGGAGTCTGGGCCCCCTTTGGGACTGGACACTCAGTGGGAAGGGGTTGCTCAGGCCTCGGGTTCCCCCATCTATCTGTCTGCTCACCGGTGGGTGTGGGGCACTCAGACCTTCGCAGGCAGGTGGCATGCTGGGGGGTCCCTTCCACCACGCCTGCCCCTGCCCTGGGGACTGTGCCGCACACACTCTCCCAGCCATCTCCCGAGGGGGCACGTGGGGCCAGCACGTGAGGAGGGCAGTGATGGGCTGCCTGAGGGGTGGAGGGTGATGGGGGAGCTGCTGATGGGGAAGAGGACCTCGCCAGAGGGCAGGGAGGGACTTGTGTGGGCCCCACTGGGGAACCCCAGAGACCACAGATGGGGCAGTTTTAAGGGAAGGTGATGCTTGCTTGGATGGGAGCGGGCAGACCCTGACCTTCCTTTGGACAGCACCTGGGTCTCACATGTTCAGTTGGGGACACTGAGTTCTAGCTGCCCATAAGCTCTCCGAGCAGAGACACAGAGCTCAGTGGCAGGGGCCTGAGGATCTAACTGGGGCCCACCCCCCTGAAGGCCTGGCAGGGCCGGGGTGGAGGGGCTGGGAGGCAGCCCCCTTGTGTGATGCCCCTGGGATGGGATGGGCCAGTCCATAGGGGTGCAGGCCCCATCGCTAGGCTGGCCCTCCTCCAAGCCTCCTGCTGCCCCCATGACCCAGCCGAGGCATCCAGGCGGGCACGGGCCACTCGATCTCTCTGTCTCCCCACCAGCCAGAGACCCCTGGAGGGCAGGGCAGCATGGCATCGGTGTCCCCCACCGCCCAGCCCCAGGGCTTTGGGTAAGAGGTGACGGGGTGGTGGATGCAGGGAGCAGGGCAGTGAGCCTGCCCCCAGATGGACCTCTTCTTCGCATGCAGGTGGAGCGGGAGATCGCCATCCTGAAGCTCATCGAACACCCTCACGTTCTAAAGCTGCACGATGTTTATGAAAACAAAAAATATTTGTAGGTATTGCCGGGTCTGGAGAGCCGGGGTGGGGCCTTGGGGAGGGCACAGGCAGCCCCCCGGGCAGGGGGCCCTGGTGAGGAGGGAGCTCTCAGGAGGCTTCCACGGTCAGCGCTCCCGGCCCAGAGCACGGCAGTCACCAACTGTATGGCCTTCCTGAGCTCACCTGGGCTGTGGGTGGTGGTCCCTCCCAAGGTCACTGCAGGGGGGGCGTCCATCCCTGTCACTCCTGCTTGTGTGACTGTAGGAGGCCCGGCCTGTGATGCCCAGGCCTCAGGAGGGGCCCCAGCGGCACTGTCCTTGGGCACGTTGGCATTGAGGGAGGAAACGTGAGCAAGGGGCTGGCCCGGGGGACCCTCGAGGGCTCGACTCCAAGCCCCAGCCCCGAAGAGGCCTGGGTGCCTGCTGGACGGAACTGGCTGGCCCAGGTGGCCGGCCACAGCCCACCAACACTGTTGTGGGCAGTGGAGGTTGGGGCACGAAGCCGGCCACCCAGGGCTGCCCGGGGGAGCAGGAGGGCTGCCCGGGGGAGCAGGAGGGCTCGGGCACACGGTTGGAGGACGGGCCCTGGGTGCAAACCGCGGTCCCTCCTACACGTGACTCACTCTTTGGGCCTGTTTCCTCAACGCCCTGGCATCCCCGCTGCGCCAGCCGGGACCCACGTGTTTGAGGGTTAGGGTGACGGGAGCCGCCCGGTCAGCACGGGTGTGGGGGTGCTGGGTGGCAGGCCCCTGACACTGCGAGCCCAAGGACGTCTGCCCCCGGAGACAACACCTGCATGGCCCCCCACCATCGGCCTCACCGGGGGGCCCACCTTGCAGTGTCAGGGGCGTCCCATGAGCTTGGGGCACACAACATGCGGGAGACCCATCACGCCTCATTTCTGCTGAGATCCTCTTGAGGATAGATCTGCTGGGGGCGGGGGAGGAAACGACAGGCAGAGCCTTTGGCCCCAAGGAGGCCGCCGTGGGGGGGGGGGGGGCGTAGGACAGCAGTCCAGCGGGGGGCACAGCCTGGGCAAAGACCCAATGACAGGGACACCATGCCCAGCATGAGGGTGATCAGGAGGCCAGGCTGGGTCCTGCAGGGCCCCACACGCTCCCCAGGACTCCCAAGCCCAAGGCCACCCAGGTGAGGGAGCAGCCAGGGGCCCTCTGCCGCCGAGGTCAACCTGGCCTGTGCTGTGCTTGGATCCTCCCACTCGGGAGCAGGGCAGGACCCCCGGAGGGCCCCTCCTGCCTGAATCCCACCTAGTGCCCCCTCTGCATCTCCAGGCTCCCTGTGCTCCCACCCCCACTGACCCCTCCCTTCCTGCAAGACCAGCTCTGGAGACAGCCTTGGCTTCCTCCAGGAACTCCTTGGGGGTCCTGCAGACATCCGTATGCACATGTCCCGGGGGCCTCGGGGTCCCTCCCTCCCTGTAGCCCCTGCCACCAGGCCAGACGTGGCATGCCCTGCCCCTCCAGCTCTCCCCATCCCGCCCTGCCCCCACCACAGCCCTGCGCCATAGCCCAGAGGGCCCTCAGTCCCTGGGCCCCTGCCAGTGACCGATGCAGCAGAGGCGAGGGCACAGAGGGGGGCAGAGGGGAGTGCCAGGCCTCGAGGCTACTGGCCCACAGAGCCAGGGAGCCCGGGGCCCTGTCAGAATCCTCCCGGGGGCCCAGCCCCCAGCCCCTGCCCCAGTCCAGACCACCAGGCCCTGGGGAGCCGAGTGGGGCAGTTACGACCTGCCCGCTGGGCCATGCCCACCTTTTTCCTCTGTCTTCCAAGACCCAGTGTGAGGGCCACCCCTGGGTGCCCCCAGCCCTGCCCTGCTCCAACTCCTTGCTCACCCTGTTTGGAGGTCTGCCCTATTGGTCAGGGCTCCCTCAGGGCCTGAGTGTCTGATTCAGACCTCTGCTCTGGGAGCCCAAGCTGGACTAGCCGGGGAAGGCCTAGAACGGTCACAGCCCCAGCTTGCGTGGGTGTCCACAGCCACAGTGCCCCTTTCGCCTGGAAGCCCGGCCGTCCCTCAGCCAGGGGGCCAGGGGTGACCCTGTGCCTGGATTCCCCACAGCAGAGGGCTCCCCCCATGGTGGTGCCGGAAGCAGGCCTGCCAGGAGGTGGGGGGCGTGGGGCCCTCATGCCGAGGGTGCTGGAGGTTGGGACAGGCAGAGGTTGGTGCCAGGATGGGGTGCTGGCCTGCAGCCTCTGGCCAGTGCTGCTGTGGCTGGGTGGCCCCAAGGCGGGCGGGTTGGACCACCTGCAGCCACCTGATGCCCACCTGTGCCCCGCAGATACCTGGTGCTAGAACACGTGTCTGGTGGGGAACTCTTCGACTACCTTGTCAAGAAGGGGAGGCTGACCCCCAAAGAGGCCCGGAAGTTCTTCCGGCAGATCATCTCTGCGCTAGACTTTTGCCACAGCCACTCTATATGGTGCGTGCCCCCACCCCCCGCCAGGTGCCCCCCACCCCCCGCCAGGTGCCCCCATCCCCA
>NC_058413.1:977258-995979 GCF_002201575.2 Neomonachus schauinslandi
CCCATTGGCTGCCTGTGATATCACCAGGCTGGGCTGCCATTGGCCCCATGCTGTGCAGATAGGCTTTTGGGGAGGGGAGGCAGCTAGGGGGACTGGTCAGCCTCAATCCCACCTTCCTTCCCAGCCACAGGGATCTGAAGCCAGAGAACCTCCTACTAGATGAGAAAAACAACATCCGGATCGCCGACTTCGGCATGGCGTCGCTGCAGGTTGGCGACAGTCTGCTGGAGACCAGCTGCGGGTGAGCGGCCCTGCCAGGCCAGGAGAGGCCCCGCCCCGGCCATGCCGCCGGTGGTCTCAGCTGCTCAGCGGGGGGGGGACCTGGAGCCCCAGGAGCCCCAGGACCTTCACTCTGCCCTCAGATTTTGCTGAGGGCAAAAGTGTGACGCTGTGGAGGGACCCTTCCCGTCACCATTCAGCCCAGGCCTGCGCTCGGCTCCACGGCCCTGGAAGGCGGGTCGGGTCCCAGTGGCTGCCCGCTTGCTCGGCGGCACTCAGCCCCATGGTCCTTCGGGGACGTTACTCCCCTTGGACCAGGGCGGCAGGCAGACAGCCTCGAGCGTGGCGGAGCCCACAGGCTCCCGTGTCTCAGTCTCCCCCAGAAGCACACAGTAGGGATTGGGTTGTGAGGGGGTGGCACCAAAGCCCCTTGAGCCTCCTGGTGGGCCTGGGGGCCCCCCAGAGGGGCGTTCTCCTGCAGGCAGAGCATGCCTCCGGGCATCTGCACTGCTGTGGTCCTGGGGGGCAGCCCCGAGTGCAGGCGGGGTGGGGTGGCCAGGGCAGACAGCAGGTCCCGAACCCCGTGCCTGACTGTTGCTTTTGCCCCCAGATCGCCCCACTACGCCTGCCCCGAGGTGATCCGAGTAAGTAGCCCCCCCTGCCGCCCTTGTCGCCCCCTGTCCAGGGGGCTTTGCCTCCTGAGCCTTGCAGACCCCGGGCCCTGGCTGACTGCCCCCTACACCCTGTACCTGGGCCCCACCATTTCTGCGGAGCCCGGCCGTTCACCCCGCCTACCCCACTGCCGCCCGCAGGGGGAGAAGTATGACGGCCGCAAGGCAGACGTGTGGAGCTGCGGTGTGATCCTGTTCGCCCTGCTGGTGGTGAGGCCCCCTCCCCTCCCCCGCGGCGCTGCCCCTGTGCGCCCCTCCCCAGGTGACCCCAGTCCCCTGCCGGCAGGGGGCTCTGCCCTTCGACGATGACAACCTGCGGCAGCTGCTGGAGAAGGTGAAGCGGGGCGTGTTCCACATGCCGCACTTCATCCCGCCCGACTGCCAGAGCCTGCTGCGTGGCATGATCGAGGTGGACGCGGCCCGGCGCCTCACGGTGGGTCCCGGGCGTCCCGGAGGGGTTGGAGGGCCTCCTTCTCTCCCTGATGCCGCCCCCCCCCGCCCAGAGCCTGCAAGGTCCCATCTCCGGCGACTCCTTCCGGGCCAAGGGATGGTACCTGCAGGGTAACCCCACCTGGGCCTGTGAGTGTGGTATGGGGGCCCTGGGTGTGCACGGTGCGTGTGAGCACGTGGGTAAGGAAGCGCTGTGTGTGTGCGTGGTTGTCTGCGGGCACGGGTGTGGACGCGTGGTTTGGGAGTGCTGGTGTGCCTGGCAGGTGAGTGCCCACTGATGCTGACCCCTGAGTCCTGGGCTTTCCAGGGCCCGGTCCGTGTGAATAGCTCCCCACGACCACTGCTGACGCCTGGGGGCCAGGGAAGGTCTGAGGGCAGCTCTTCCTTCCGAAAGACGCCCCCAGCTGGCCGCCTCCGGCCTCCCTGGGGTTCAGCTAGTGCCGGGAGGGCGGGTCCCCAGAGCAGGGGCAGCAGGACTCCCCGGGCTGGCCTGCCCAGGACAGGGGCGGCCCAGCGCCCAAGAGGCCACCCTCGCCCACCCTCCCCAGCCAAGCTGTCCTGAGTGGAGTTGGGGGGAGAGCAGGGCTGGCTCCCAAGCCTCCTGCTCACACCTGCACCCAGCCCCTTCCTGTGCACAGGAGGGCCAACCTGGCCGCTTCCCCTGCCCTCCTCCCTTGGCCTCCTTCCCGGAGCCTGAGACCCCAGAGGTCACCTTGCTTCCGTGCCCCCTCCCTCTGCCGCCCAGGTCCCCCAGCCCTGCCTGCAGCCCCCCGGCCCTGCCCACCTTCCTTCTCTCTCTAGGTCAGCATTTTCTCTTCGACCTGGGGTAGGCAGGGCCAAGGGTGCTACCTGGAGCCTCCGGGAACGCAGCCCCTCCCCACACGCTCCCCACCCTCCACCCACATTGCCCCCCATGTCCTCTCTCCCTCTCTCCCCCCCCCCCCCCCCCCCCCCCAGCCCCCTCCCCCCCCCCACTCCTCCTGTCATGCTGTCTGCACACTCCTGTGCTCCGTCCCTCCCCATGCTCCCGCCGCCGGCCTCCTAATGTGGGCTCCTCCATCCCTCCTCGTACTAACTCCCTGTTTCTCTTTCCTTGTAGCTAGAGCACATTCAGAAACACATATGGTATATGTAAGTAGCTCTTCCTCCCACATCGCCTGCTTTGCCTGCCACCTGTCACCGTGGCCTGGAGGGCCTGCTAGGGAAGGCGGGGGGGTGACCCAGCCCAGGGCAGGCCTGCCCCCAGCCTCAGCCGCTCCTGGCTCTCAAGGCCCCCGGGCGGGCCTGTGCCGGGCTCAGGCAGGATGCAGGAGGCGTGCAGGGGCTGGGTGCACAGAGAGCAGCAAGACTCAGGGCCCCAGGAAGGGGTGGGCCCCGCCCTCCCGGCACCTCGGGGTGGGGGGCGGAGGAGCCCCAGGCTGCGGAGGGCAAGGGAGTGACCCTGGGTGCCTGTCGTCCACAGAGGGGGCAAGAACGAGCCAGAGCCAGAGCAGCCCATCCCCCGCAAGGTGCAGATCCGCTCGCTGCCCAGCCTGGAGGACATCGACCCCGACGTGCTGGACAGCATGCACTCTCTGGGCTGCTTCCGGGACCGCAACAAGCTGCTGCAGGACCTGCTGTCTGAGGAGTACGTTGGCGGGGGGCTGCGGTGCAGCCTGGCCGGGGGCCCCAGCGGCCCCTCCCAGGCAGGCGGCCATGGGGTGGGACCTCATCCAGGAACAGACTTGCCAACCCTTCTTGGTGCCTCTCACCCACTGCAGGGAAAACCAGGAGAAGATGATTTATTTCCTTCTCCTGGACCGGAAAGAAAGGTACCCGAGCCATGAGGACGAGGACCTGCCCCCCAGAAATGAAATAGGTATAAGGTGGCAGGGTGGCCTGGCCCTATGCTGCCCCTCCCAGGCCCAGCGGGCTGCCTTGCCCTGACCCCTGTCTGCACACAGACCCTCCCCGGAAGCGTGTGGACTCCCCAATGCTGAACCGGCACGGCAAGCGGCGGCCTGAACGCAAGTCCATGGAGGTGCTCAGCGTGACGGACGGCGGCTCCCCGGTGCCTGCGCGGCGGGCCATCGAGATGGCCCAGCATGGCCAGAGGTGCGTGCCTTCCAGGAGGACCCAACGCTCTGCCTCCTGGTGGCCTGGCCTGGTCAGCGTTGGCACTGCTCACGGGCTGTGCTGGGCCTGGCATGGCTCATCTCTGCCCCCCGGCCCTGGGGCTGGGCCAAGGCCACTGGGTGGGCCTGGACCACGCTGTGCTAGGGGCCGGGCCAGGCTGTTCAGGCTGCTTGTGCTGGACTGGACTAAGCTGAACTTGGCTGGGCTGAGTGAGCTGAGCTGGGCTGGGCTGGACTGGACTGAGCTGGGCTGGGTTAGACTGACCTGGTCTGGGGTGGTCTGAGCTGGGCTGAGCTGGACTGCGCTGAGCTGGGCTAGACTGAGCTGGACTGGGTTGGACTGGGCTAGACTGACCTGGTCTGGGGTGGACTGAGCTGGGCTGAGCTGGACTGCACTAAGCTGGACTGGGCTGGATTAGACTGAGCTGGACCAGGGTGGACTGAGCTGGGCTGGGCTGGGCTGGACTGGGGTGGACTTGACTGAGCTGGGCTAGGCTAGACTGGGCCGGCCTGGGGTGGACTGACTTGGGCTGGACTGGACTATGCTGGGCTGAGCTGGGTTGTACTGTGCTGAGCTGGACTGAGCTGGGCTGAGCTGGGCTGAGCTGGGTTGGACTAGACTAGATTGAGCAGGGCTGGGCTGGGCTGAACCGGACTGGGATGGACTGAGCTGGGCTGGGCTGGACTGGGCTGAACTGGGCTAGACTGAGCTAGACTGAACAGAGCTGGGCTGAGCTGGGTGGGTTATACTGAGCTGAGTTGGGCTGGACAGGACTAGCCTAGAGTGGGCGGGACTGGGTTGGACTGAGCTGGGCTAGACTGGGCTGGGCTGGGCTGGATGGGGGTGGACTGGGTTGGCCTCGACTGAGCTGAGCTGAACTGGACTGAGCAGGATTGGACTAGACTGGACTTGACTGAGCTGGACTGAGCTGAACTAAGCTGGACTGGACTGAGCTGGGCTGGACTGGGGTGGACTGGGCTTTGCTCTGTTGGCCTGGGTTGTACTGGGCTGGTCAGGCCATCTGGAACAGGGTTGGGCTGGACTGGAGTGGACTGGACTTGGCTACACTGGGGTCAGGCCATGTTCAGAGCCGCCCAGCAGGCCTGTCCCCGCTTGATGCTGGCCCCATGTTTGGGTCATCTGTGGTAGTGTGGGGGTCAAGGACAAGGATGGAATTCTGCCTGGTCACAAGCAGGTCCGGGCTGTCCCAACAGCGCTCCCTGGAGGAAGGAAGGGTGTCCTGGTCCTGCAGAGCCTCAGCTGACTCTGGCTGGCAAGGAGGGGCCCTTGGCCAGTTCTCATCCTGGCGCTGGGCAGGGCCTGCTTGGGGAGGGGATTTTTGCTATAGCTCTTGGACCTGGAGACCCAGCTCTGGGGGTCCCGGCTCTGGGGCTGCCCCTGGTCAGCTGGGGGCTGAGTGCTGGGGACAGCCGGGCCTCTCAAGGTATTTGCCAGGAAGTAGGGCCACCATCAGGATTAAACTGGGCTGGTGGTCCTCAGCTCCCTTGGTGGTCCCAGGCCTCCCCCATGGAAACGGGCTGGCTCTAGACCGCCACGGGCTGCTGCCCATGGGCTCCGGCACTGGGGGGCTGGTGAGGGTGGCGGGAGAAAGGTTTCTGCTGGCTGAGCTCCTGCCCTGTGCCTCGCGTCCTGCTTGTTATGGGCACCCCTCTCCCCAGCAGGCCCCCAGGGTGAGAGGCCACCTCTCTCCAGCCCACCTTTCCTGAACCTTGCCCCTGCTCAGTGCAGGCTGAGTGCTGATGTGGGGCCCACCACATCCTGGCCACACCGCGTCCCTCCCTCACCCGCCTGGAGCAGGGGCTGGGCATGAGAGGCCACAGAGCCCAGTGTCCCGCTCTGCCTTCCAGGCCTGGCTGCCTCAGGGTGGGAGGAGCTGGGACCGGGCCAGCTGTGGACCGTCCCGGCGGCCCCTGGAGCGTCCCTTCCTCCCGACACCGCCCGACCTGCCGCTGCCGCTCCAGGCCCTGCTGCTTTTTCTGGCTTGGGCCACCGGCTGGGGCTGCAGGGGTCCTAGGGCTGGTGGTGGGTGCTGGACATCCTCCAAGGCCTGCCCCCCCCCCCCCCCCCGCCCAGCAGGTCACCAGGGTGGGGTGCGCTGTGGCCCTGGCACTCTCCTGCCTGACCTCCCTCATGCCCGTGTGCCTGGCCTGGGGCCAGGTGGGCCATGCCCAGCTTGTGTGGAGCTGTGCGGAGGTCCAGCCTCCCGGGCCGCCTGGCGGGGCTGCGTCAGTAACTCTGTTTTCTCGCTTTGTTCCTGCTGTAGTAAAGCAATGTTCAGTAAAAGCCTGGATATCGCTGAAGCCCACCCCCAATTCAGCAAAGAAGACAGGTATACACCCTGCCCACCCATCCCCCGCCCCCCAGCCCCAAGGACGACAGTGGGCCTGGTGGCAGGGCTGGGCCTGAGGCGCTTCCAGCCCTCGCAGCTCTGGCGAGGGAGACCTCCCGCAAGCTGGGGAAGGGCCTGGGCCAGGCGGGCCTGAGGCCCCGAGGAGGCGTGGGCTGCCGGGGCAAGGCCAGTGGCCGGCCTGACCAGGCGGGGAGACCCACTGCGCTCTCCCTGCCCGGGGACCCCCGAGCGTCTGCAGGCTGTGAGGCCTCAGTGGAAGCGGCAGCCCAGGGCGGTGGCAGGCTCCCCAGGACGTGGCAGGAGGCATGACTGTCTCAGGGGTCTCTGCATGGGGCCCGGCGTTCCTGAGGCCCCCAGCCCTGCCCCTGCAGGGCCTGCTGCCCGTGGGCGATGGCGGTCGGGCCTCACCCGTTTCCCCCCCGCCTGCTCCCGTACCTGCCCGTGCCCCTGCCTGCTCACTGCTGGCCTCTTGCCGCCCCCCTGTCGCCCCGCCCTGGCTGCTCTGCCTGCTGGCCCCCTCCTTTCTGTCTCGGGCAGGTGCGGCCTGGTTAGGACGCTGTGGAGGCAGCCCCCACCCCTCTTCCTTCCACTGCTTCTTTTCTGGTTTCCTTGTGCCAAGTGACGAGCGCATGGCTGGCTCAGTGGTAGGCAGGCCCCAGGCGCTGGGCCTCACTCTTGGCTGCTGCCCGGCCGGCCTGTGGCTGCTGGGGTGGGCACCAGCCGGGACCGACGGCCCCCACTCCCTTCCCAGCATCTGAAAGCTTTGGACCCAGGCCTGGCTCTGGGCACTGTCCCGGCCGTGGGCAGGCTGGGTTGGGGGGCCAGGAGCAAGGTCAGCGCCGCCCCCTGGCTCCGTGGCTTGTGTTAGGTGGAGACGCTGGAGGGTCACTGCCATGGGGCCCTAGCCCACAGATGCCGGGGCCCTGGTCAGAGTGGGCTCAGCTCCTCCCTGAGGCCCAGGGGCTGGGCCGGGGTGTGAGTGGGTGGGCGAGAGCCCTCTCGGGACCGGGCTGACTGGTGTGGGCAGGCCTTCACTCTTTTCCTCTTCTCTCCTGTGGCTGCCTCGGCCCCCCTCCCTGCTTCCTTCCTCGAAGGGTGGCAGGTGCCAGCACCCAGGGCTGAGCAAGCATGGTGTGTGCCTTCCCTGAGGCCGTGTGGTGTGGTGGAGTGAGGCCCCTGCCTCGCAGGGCGCCCGGTTCCTGCCCCGCCAGGTCTGCGGGCCCAGTGGGGCTGGTGGTGGACAAGGCTGGTGGTCCCAGCCAGCGCTCACCCCAGCCTGGCCTTGCCTAGGCCCCCATGGTACCAGTGAGGAGAGAGCTATGGGCTGGCGTGCTGTGGGCACCTTTGGGCCGGGCAGGTGGGCCATGGGCATGGCAGGGCTGGGCTGGTGCCCACTTGGTGGCCCATGTGCTAGGATGGGAGGCTGTCCGCCGAGCACAGGACTCGGGGCCTGTGACAGTTCAGCCTTGGGGGGTTCTGGGTGGGCTCGGGGCACTGGGGGCTGGACAGTGGACCTGACACGGGGGCTGGATGCAGCTCCCAGGAAGCGCCCGTCTCCCCTTGTCCCTCTGTCCGCCCAGGCCCCTGACAGACCCTTGCTGAAGGCTCCCGGTGCCGTCCTGGGCCTGGGCCTTGGCCATGAGACAGCTCCCACGTAGAGGAGAGGAGCCCGGAGACAGGCTCTGACGGGGCCCCCTGAAGGGGCTGTGGGGCCCTCCTGGGCCCCGGGAGAGGCGGGGTGGGGACAGCAGGACAGCCCTGCATGTGGCCAGGTGTGCGCAGGACAGGGCGGCCTCAAGGCTCTCGGCCGGGACTCCCGGCCTCTTGGAGGGTCCGCCCGGGGGAGAGAAGCTGAGAGCCGTGGCCCCTCCCGGCTGACCTGCCCCGCACCTGTGTCCGCAGGTCCAGGTCCATCAGCGGCGCCTCCTCGGGCCTGTCCACCAGCCCGCTGAGCAGCCCCAGGGTGAGCCCCCACCCCGCCCCGCCCCCCCAGCTCCAAGAGGCCCAGCGTGCACCGGTGGGGGTGGGCAGGGGAGGCTCCCTGAGCCCGGGCTGGGCCCGCGCCCCCCGCCTGCTGCTGGGGCTAACTGCACGTTCTTTTGTTTTGTTTGTTTTCTCTTGTGTTATTTTTTTCTTTTATGGCAAACGCTCCCACCCCCACACCTGCCTGTCCCGCTGGTCCTGCCCTGGGGTCCTGCTTGAACGTTTCTGGTCCTCCTGGTGCTGTGTGTGCATGCGGGGGGCGGCGGGCACTCGCATGGTGGCTCTCGCGGACCCTCGCGCTCTGCTCCCTGCCCTCTGCGCCTGCCCTGTAGCCTGTTAGAAAGTTTGCCCTGCCCCCCCCGCCTCCCGAGAGCCCCTCTGTGGCCTGCCCCCTGGCCACCTCCGTGGAGCCTGAAGCTTGTCGGAGCGCCTCCGGGCCCGGACACGTCCTCCCTCCACAGGCCGCCTTGCGGCCCAACCCCAAGACCCAGACCTTGCCGAGCAAGGCCAAGCTGAGCGACAAGCCGCTGCAGGGCACCAAGTCCAACCCACTCCCGGCCGGCACCCAGGCCCGACCCCCTGTCCCGGGGGGCCTAGGCCCCCAGCTGGCCCTGCCCCCGGGCCCGCCGACCATGCCGGCTCCCATCCGGCTCCTGACTGCCGGGACTGAACCCAACACCAAATCTGTCCCCACCATACAGGTGACCCCTCACCCCTCTCCAAGGGGTAGTCCCCTCCCCACCCCTAAGGGGACGCCCGTGCACACGCCCAAGGAGAGCCCGGCAGGCACGCCCAACCCCACGCCACCGTCCAGCCCCAGCGTCGGAGGGGTGCCCTGGAGGACGCGGCTCAACTCCATCAAGAACAGTTTCCTGGGGTCACCCCGCTTCCACCGCCGGAAACTGCAGGGTCAGTGGCGGGAAGAGGGGCCGCGGGGGTGGCAGGGCCTGCCCCCTCTGCGCTGTGCCGGGACCCCGACCACGAGCAGGGCAGCGGTCGGTGTCCTCCAGGCCGGCACAGGCCCAGGCGGTGCCGCCAGACGGCTGCTTGCTCCTGGGCCTGCCCGCTGTGTGCCGGGGGCCCCTCCCAGCTCCTGGGCTTCCCTTCAGCCCAGTGGCCACTTGAAGCCGGGCTGCTTGAGCCCTGGGAGGACAGCCGGCCGCCGGGCAGGTGGGGGCGAGGGCCGTCAGCAAGCCCGTGGGATGGGGCAGTGGTGGGCAGCCCATTGCTGTGCGCTGGGTGCCGAGGGTCAGTGGGCACTGCCGGGCCATCCGAGCCTCTGGCACAGCTGATGGGTGGGCCTGGGTGACCAGTGCCATCTGTCGGGGGGACAGCGGGGCCGGCTGTAGGCCAGAGAAGGTCTGGCCTGATTACAGCACCAGAGGCTGGGGCAGGCCCGTGGCCCTAAGCTCCGGCAGGGGCCGGGAGCCTGTGGGGTGGCTGAGACCCCGGTCACGGTGAGGGGCAGGGGGGACCCTGGTGAGGGCAGGGCAGAGTGGTCACACCTTCTCTCCCTGTCCTTCCCGTGTGTGTGCAGTTCCAACACCCGAGGAGATGTCCAACCTGACCCCGGAGTCCTCTCCAGAGTAAGTGGTCACTGCCCGAGGTCGAGGGTGAGCCACTGGCCTCCCTCCCGGTGCCCAGACGCCAAGTGCGTAGGGGGGGCCCGTGCTGGACCCTCCCTCATGGCAGGCCAGGGGGCCCATGAGGGCTTCGGGGCGAAGCACCCCAGCCCCTCCAGGTCCTCTTCTCCCTCTCCCTGGGACCCTGTGCTTGCCCAGAACCCCCCTGCCAGCCCCTGCCTGGGACACCTCCTCTTCAACACCCACACCTCTGTCTCCGGCACTTTGAATGCTAGGTTGGGGAGCAGGGTCTGCGCTGCTGAGGAGCCGGCCAGCTCCTCCTGTCCCTGTGCCGAAGCCACAGCCTGGGGCTGGCTGGAGGCAAGAGACGGCACAGCCATGCCTCGGAGGGGCGGAGGTGCGCCAGCTGAAAGCCCCAGCCTCCACGCGGGGCGAGGCTTGCAGACCGGAGCCCAAGCCCTCCTGGCAGGTGTGCTCACCCTGCTCTGGCCACAGGCTCAGCCCCGTACACGCCCGGTCCGGGGAGCCCGAGAAGGACCAGCCTGGTGTTTGCAGCGGGTAGCCTCCACCAGGGAGGGCTGCGCTGGGCAGAGTGGAGCGTGGAGCACAGCCGGGGACCTGGGGGCTCATAGGGATGGAGCGTCTCAAGGCGGAAACGTGGTGCTGGCCAAAGAGACGGAGGGACAGCCACCGGACGGCCTGGTGGGGACGCGGGTCCAGGGGAGGGTGGTGGTGTTCGAGGCCAGGAGCAGAGCAAGCCCTCAGCTGACCCTCGCCAAGAGGAAGGAGCAGGGCCCATGGGAGGCGATGGGCAGCAGATCCACGGCTCACCCGCGGCCAGTCTGGACTGGGGCCGAGACCCTGGAGCGGCCCTGCCCCCGCTCTCCCGCCCTGGCGGCGGCCTTGGCCTGCAGCCCTGGAGGACGCCGTGTGAACAGGAGTGGCGCTGTGGGTGCGGGGCGGGCCTCGAGAGGAGCACAGGCAGCCTCCTCGGAGGCCCCTGTCGTCACCGAGCAGGAGGTGCTAGGGCGCAGCACGTGGCCCCTCCCACCGTTAGTGCCCCTCGGCCGGAACTTCCTGCTGCTGTCACCGCGCTCACAGACACCCCTGTAACGTAACTGCTGGGCGTCCGGGCAGGTGCAGGTGGCCCGCAGCCTCCCATTCTCGAGTCCGTCTGGAGGCCCCGCCCCCTCCCGGGGGTCCTGGCCGGTGCGCCCGGGCAGACGCGCAGTGGCCCGGGAGGCCGCGGCAGCTCACGCCCCGGCCCCGCCTCCCGCAGAGGACGCGCTCAGCCCGGCACGTCAGGGCTCGTAGGGAAGCACCGCCGCGGGGCTGGGGCGGATGGCAGGTCGGAGACCGTAGGTTCGGCAGGCGGAGGTTCCAGTTTGGGTGACGTCACAGCCCTGAGTGACGTGTGCAGGTGGGGAATTCACGGTGCGGTGTTGAGTTGAGCAGAACTCCTTGGGGAAGCTGCAGCCTTTGTTCCTGAGGCCTTCACCTGCTTGGACGAGGCCCACCACACGGGGGAGCGTGGTCTGCTCTACTCGGAGACGCCCGGCGGCTGCCGGGTGGCCCAGCTGACACTGAAGTCGGCCGGCGCTGCCTCTCTGGCTCCTTCAGGCTTCTTCCAGGCATGGGACCGCCTATTACGCCAGATGCCAAACTGCTGGCTGCCAAACTACAAACAAGTCGTGTTTTCGGTGTTCTTCTTCGTCAAGGGAGGAGAAGCAGAAACCCCTCATGCGGGTTCCAGAACTGCCCCCCCTAAGTACTTGCTGGGCTGCCGGCCCTGTGGCAGGTGCAGGGGCACAGCAGGGAGCGGAGCCTGCCCTCGAGAGCGCCGGACCCGGAGCGGACAGCGGGCAGGAGGGCAGGATGTGGGGAAGGAGGCGAAAGTGGCCGGTGACCAGGGGGTCCGGCAGGACGTGCTTCCCTGTCTTCACTTCTGCGCTGTTGTTGGGTCAGGATCCCTGGGCCGAGCAGAGGCCAGCTCTGGAACTGGGCAGGAAAGGGGAAGCCACGTGGTCAGAAAAACCACCGAGAGGTTCCCGAGCACCCGCCCCCACGGCTGCCCCTGCCAGCGCCGGTGGCGGAGCAAGATGCTGGGCCGGGGCCCTCCTGGGCCTCGCCGTCCGAATGGGCAGAGTCCACGAGCCACGAGACGGCTGTCAGGACACATCAGCGGAGCCATGAGACGGCTGTCCATCGGCGGAGCCACGAGACGGCTGTCAGGACGCATCAGCGCTGCAGCCTGGCAGACTATTCGAGCTCAGCGCCTTGAACACCATGCGCTCCACGTCTTGGGCTGTGTGGGTCAGGCCCCGGGCCGGGCTGGCTGGGCCCTCCGCTTTCCGGAGTCAGTGGGCTGTGGTCACCTCCAGGCAGGCTCAGCTGGGGCAGCACCCGTGGCCCAGCGCCCTCGGTCGTCAGCGGGATTCAGGGCCTGTGGTCCGCTGGACCGCGGGCCTCTCCGTCACGTCAGGGGGCTCGGTCGCCATGTAGTCCAGACCTGCTAGCAAGCAGGAGACATGGCCTTGAGTCACGTGTTCTTGGAGGGGACATCTGTCACTCATTCTGCTTAGAAGCAAATCCTGGCCCTGTCCGTGCCCCAGGAGGCAGGATCTTGGGGCCAGCCGAGGGACACCCACACTGGTGTGCACTGCGGTGGGGGGGCTGCAGACAGCGTAGGTCAGATGCAGGTGCAGGACAGAATAACAAGGCCAGACAGAAGACAGAGGACAGAGAGAGGCCCTGGGCACGAGTGAGGTGAGGGGCCTCGTGCAGGAGGATACACCCCTGCCCCACCTGGCACAGCACCTGGCTTGGAAGCAGCCTCCATGTCCCAGAGCGGCCTGGGCTGGGCAGCCCCTGGTCCTCGAGGACAGGGTGGCCGGGGGGAGCCGGGCTGTCCCACCAGGTGGGAAGGGCATGTAGCATCCTGGGCCCCCAGGCCCCATTGTCCATGCAGTGTGTCTCCTGTCCATTTGTCCATATGGGCGCAGAGTTCCCCGGCCAGGCCCAACCCTGTACCGCGGCCTCCCACACTGCCCCTGCTCCCCATGCAGCCCCAGGGTAGGGGGCACCTTCCTCCAGGCTGCGGCAGGATTGCTGCAGAGCAAATTCCCGCAAAACTTGGTGGCTTAAACAGGAGTAAGGCTGGGGGTCAGGGTGCGCTCTCCTTTCCTTTTTGGTGGGTTCTGGTGGGCACTGCCCAGACCCAGGCAGGCATGGGGGAATGGGGCCCGGCCAAGACTGTGGGATTAGCATTAGGGCCCTGGGGTGAGGGTGGGAGGAGTCGGGGCAGCAAGCTGGCCCTGGCCAGGAGGGGAGGGCCGGCCTGTCCTCAGAGGCTGGGCTGACAGTGAGCATACCCTGATACGAGCAGCCCTCTGCCCGCACTTCCCTCCCCCAGGCTTGCCAAGAAGTCATGGTTTGGGAACTTCATCAGCCTGGAGAAGGAGGAGCAGATCTTCGTGGTCATCAAGGACAAGCCCCTGAGCTCTATCAAAGCTGACATTGTTCACGCCTTCCTGTCGGTGAGCCTCCCACCCGTCTGGGGACGCCTGCCTGGCTGGAACCAGAGGGTCACTGCTCGGGCCCCTGGCCTGGGGAGGGAGGCCGGCCCTCGTTCTCAGCAGCCCTGGCGGTGGGAGCGCCACTGAGACAGGGAGGAAAGCACAGGCAGCTCACGGGAGGGGACCTCTGCCGGGTCCTGTCCCAAGAGGCCTGTCTCCGTTTCCCGTGTGCGCTCCCCCCACCCCCCGGCTGCCGCCTCCTGGAGCCCCTGCCTCCCGCTGGGGCCCGGCGGCTCCCTGAGGGTGGGCCGCACTCAAGCCTCGGGTGCGCTCCGTTTGTCTTTGGGAGCTCTTTGAGCACGTGGAGCAGAAAGCCCTGCAGGTGTGCCTCCAGAGTCCTGTCAGGGGGCCTGGCCCGGTGCTGGGTCCCCGGGGATCCTAGCACATCCCCTGCAGCTGAAGCTGCCCCACCCCCATCAGGGCTGGGACCTGCCGCAGGGCTTTCTTCAGCCTGGTGCGGCCTCAGCCCAAGTTCCCCAAGGGCGGGGGGCCACCTGCCATGGCAGCCTGCTCTCCTCCTTAGGGCCCCTGGTCCGGGCCTCCCTCTCCCTGCACCCTGCAAGGTCCTCCGCTGCCCAGCCTCCCAGCATGGGCTGGGCCTTCTGACCTCTCCTGAGCCGCAGAGCCCTGTCCTAGGGGTGACTCCAGGGCAAGACTGCCTCCTGACTTCGTTTCAAGGGCATTTCCCTTTGCTGCCTGTATGTCAAGTGCGTAGGGGCCCCTCTGCCCGCACTGGGAGCGGCGCCCTTCCCGAGCCCACAGAGCGGCAGGATGTTGTCCTCGGCAATGGCCGTGTGGCTCCAGCCTCTGGAGGCTGTCACGCGGGTGCCGGCAGCGGCTCCACGGGGCCTCCTCGTGCCTGTCTGCCCCGACCCTCTCCTCTTCCACTCTGCGCCCACGTCCCAACCCGCACACAGGCAGAGGGGTACAAGCTTCCGGCCCGGCTCGCGGGGCGGGGGCTGGGGGTGCGAGGGGGGCCGTGCAGGGCGGCTGGCGCACAGCACACTCATGCTGCCCCACCACCCCGCAGATCCCCAGCCTCAGCCACAGCGTCATCTCCCAGACGAGCTTCCGGGCTGAGTATAAGGCGACGGGCGGCCCGGCGGTGTTCCAGAAGCCGGTCAAGTTCCAGGTGGACATCACCTACACCGAGGGCGGGGCGGCACAGAAGGAGAACGGCATCTACTCCGTCACATTCACGCTGCTGTCCGGTGAGCCACGGGCCCAGGGTGCGGGCTCCGGGCTACAGCCCTGACCTGGGCATGACCCCCTGTCTCCCCCAGGCCCCAGCCGCCGCTTCAAGAGGGTCGTGGAGACCATTCAGACCCAGCTCCTGAGCACACATGACCAGCCCGCCGCCCAGCATTTGTCAGGTGAGGCGGGGGCTCAGCTCAGGCCGCCCTGCGGGCCGGTGAGCAGGGGTGTGGCCCCTCCGACGTGCCCACCTCCCTGCCCCCCCCAGGGGGCAGGGCCCTCCCCGGCGCAGTGGGCCGGCCCATCTCTGCACACCCAGGGAGGTAGGGCCCAGCACACCACACTGAAAGGCGCCTCTTGTCCACTGTAGAACCCCCCCCGCCAGCGCCAGGACTAAGCTGGGGTGCTGGGCTTAAGGGCCAGAAGGTGGCCACCAGCTACGAGAGTAGCCTCTGACGCTGGCAGGTAAGGTGTCCGGCCCCGCCGCAGGGGCAGGGAGGGGGCTGCGGGCAGGTCCTCCGGCGAGAGCCACACTGGCCCCGAGAAGGGCGCCCTGTGCCCCTCACACATCCAGCGGCCAGCTCCCGGCCCTGGACAGGCCGCATAGGGCCCAGCACCCAGGCTGAGCAGCCAGACACGGGCAGCCTGGCCCCGGGCCGGCCAGAGCAGGCTCCAGGAGAGCAGTGGCCAAGGTCCTGCCTGGGAGCCCGCTGCCCTCGGGACTCCCCCAGGGGCACCCTGCGAGCCTGTGGGCCTAGCGTCCACGCTGGCTGACACGTGGTGGGGCTGCTGCCGCCTGCCTTCCCCGTGACAGGCCTGTGATTGTCTGGCCATGAGTTCCCAAAGGAGGGGCTCCCCAGCTGGGCCTCCAAGGGGTCACACAGGGAAAGGGGCGGCCCAGGCCTGGAGGTGCTGGGGGTCTGAGGGCCTGAGGGCCCACGCCGCTCAGCATCTGGTGGGGAGTGGGCTACGTGCCCACCGTGGGTGGGGGTGGGTGAGCCCGTGTCTGGGCAGGGCGGTCCGTTAGCAAGGGTGTGCTTGCTGTCAGGATGCTGGTAGGGCACAGCCTGCCGTGAGGCCTGTGTCAGGGTTTGGGGTCCGGAGCACAGCATCCAGCCCGAGCCCTGAGCACCCCCGTCGGCTGGAGCCTCAGTGGGCCCTTCCTCCAGCCTGGTGGGGTCCGAGAGGCCAGACCGGCCCCACCTGTTCCCCTCCTCCCCGCCCCTGCCATCCTCATTTCATCGTGTGTGTTACCCTTTTCTCCCCCAACATGTGCCTCGTCCGTCACCTCACGGGCAGGTCAGGGCAGGGGTGGCCCCAGCAGCCTGGTCCCGGGAGCCAGTTTGGCATTGGAGGCAGGGCGTGGGGCAGAGGTGGCTCCCTGGGCCTTCAGGGCCTCCATCTCAGAGCACAGTAGGGCTGACAGAGGGAAACTGAGGCCAGGCAAGGACAGAGCTTGTCCAGCGAGGTGAGCAAAGGCTAGGGCCTGGTGTGCCGCCCAGCAGATGCCCAGGCCTGCAGCCACTGTCTGGGGGCCGCAGTCTCTCTGCTCCTGTCTGGGCCATGGACAGTAACCTAAGAGGGGTCATTCTGCCCCTGTTAGCAGGCGTCCCTCATGCCAAGTCCCAGGCACAGCAGTGAACAAGGTGGACACCACCCTTCCCCTGGGCTCTACCTCCAGTCCTAACCCCATCCCAAAGCGGGGGCCTTGGTTAGACCTGTGCCCAAACCCATGTCCCTGCAAACTCTTGGGTACCCAATCTGGGCCCCAAGCCGTTCTCCCCTGCCCTCCTTCAGGGGGCCTTGGACCTGGGGGAGCCTAAGCCAGGAACCCAGCCCATGCCCTGGCCCCATCCCCAGGCCTCCTGATGGGTCTCCCTGGACTCTGGCCTTTCCCAGCACCCTCCCGCCTGCTCCAGGTGCTCTTGTCTGGTGAGCTCAGTTCTAGAGCCGCTGTGAGCAGGGGGCAGAAGTGGGGGCCCCTCAGCTTCCAGGGCAAGAGACCTGGTGGCCACTCCAATAGGGACAGGAGGCCCAGAGGTCACATCCCACCTAGCAGAGGCTCCTGTGAGGGCCCTGAGGGAGGAGCCTCCCACCCTAGGCCCCTGCCAGAACCAACATTCCCAGGCCCAGCAGAAGGTGGGAGAGGGTCAGGGAAGGGGGGGCCAACACGAGCTGAGGGGCAGATGGGAGCCCCGCAGCTGCCTGAGCTGCAGAGTGGCAGAGTGAGGACACACAGATGGCCAGAGTAGAGCACAGCCAGAACCCTGGGCTTCTCGGTGCCAGAGCCTTGGGCCCAGGGAGGACAGAGGGGACGGAGGGCCAGGCAGGCTCAGGGCACCCAAGGGGCAGGGCCACGTCGCATGTTCCGGCTCTGGTTGTAGCAGGACTCTCCTCTGCCCAGGACAAGGCCGCCACTCAGCGCCCATATTCTGAGCCAGCCCCACCCCAGGCTCCACCCCCAGCCCCAGCCCACCCCAGCCCTGCCCTCTGTAAGCCCCGCCCTGCTCTGGGCTCCACCCCCTCCCCGTCTGGCCCCTCTCTCCAGTCGGCCGGCCCCAGCAAACCCCCTACTCGGCTATGGCCACGCCCCACGCCGGGCTCTGCCTCTCCCTGAGGGCCTGGCCAGAGGCTGAGGGCAGCGCCTGGCCAGGGGTCCAAGTGGGAAGACTTTTTCACACGTCTCCCTCCCTCCTTTCTCCATTCTGTGCTCCAGACACCACTAACTGTATGGAAATGATGACGGGGAGGCTTTCCAAATGTGGTAAGAACCCCTCATGCTCACCTGGGACCCCCCAGCCTGTCACCCCCCAGCCTGTCACCCCCCAGCTGCAGCCTGCTCCTGGCAGGGTGCCGCCCCCGCCGCCCTGAGGGCTATCCTGGGGTCCCTGTGTATACGCGGGGTCCAGACGTGCACACTCGGGCCCACCCAGTCCCCCACCTCTGCCAGGAGCAGCCTCGGTCACCCACCCCCTAGGGCAGCCATAGGCCCGGCCCTAGGATCCAGGCAGGCCAGGAAGGGACCCCAGGGCTCAGAGCAGTAAAGCGTCCAACATGCCCCAAGTTTGGCAAGGGTCCCGTGTGTGGGCTCTGGCCTGGGGTCTGGGCAGACTCCAGATCTGGGCAGGAGGCTGGTGGGAAGCTTCCTGTCCACTGGAGGGGGTGACAGTGTGCTGTGCACGCATAGCGCTGCTCTGGGCTGGCGGCGTCAGGTGTAAGAAGCAGAGCAGAGCAGAGGCATCAGGACAGAGAAGAGGCCCCCAGGTGGGGGTGGTCAGACCATTTCTGCCCCCTTCCTCTTGCCCTCAGGACATTCCCTCTGGGATCAGGGCTCCCAGTCTGGCTGCCTGCCCCCAGCCCTCCCACACCCAAGCCCTCCATGCCTGTCCACCCATCCGTCCATCTGTCTGTCTGCTGCTGACCTCTGTGTCCACGCGGTGCTGCCCGGGCTGGCCAGGGGCCGGGCTCCAAGCCTCCTGGGAGGATGTGGTGGGCACACTGGCTCCAGCCTCCGCAGCCCAGAGAAGGCGCCCTGGCCCCCTGCACGGAGCCAGCCTGGGGTCCCAGGCTCCTGCTCAGCCCTGGGGCTTGGGGCAGTGCTGGTTTCTCTGTCTCAGTGTCCAGAGTGGGACTGGCCAGCTGGCCAGGCGTTGGGGTGGATGGGGGGGGGGACTGGTGGCTGAGGTGGGGGGGGGCCAGGCCTGGTGAGGGAGGAGGGGTCTCTCCACCTGCCTGCCCCGCTTGCTGCCCACCTGCCCCCGCCTGCCAAGCCCGGCTCAGACCTCATCTCGCTGGGTTTTCTTTCTTCGTGGAGACCCTTTCGTTCATTTGTTTGTTCTCTTTCTCTCTCCTTACCCCCTTCCTCTTTCTCTTCTTTTCTTTTTTCTTGTTTTTTCTTTTGTCTTCTGTTCTGTGTACCCAGGCAGCCCATTGAGTAACTTCTTTGACGTAATTAAACAACTTTTTTCAGACGAGAAGAACGGGCAGGCGGCCCAGGCCCCCAGCACGCCCGCCAAGCGGAGTGCCCACGGCCCCCTCGGTGACTCCGCGGCCGCTGGCCCCGGCCCTGGAGGGGACGCCGAGTACCCGACGGCCAAGGACACGGCCAGGACGGGGCCGCCCGCCGCCCGCCGCGAGCAGCCTTAGACACATAGCCCCCTCCCCACGCCGGCACGGCCCGCCAGGGCCCAGCCCGGCCCGCCCCGCCGCCCGCCCGCCCGCCCGCCCCGCCCGGACCGCGGCGACACCGGGGAGGAAAGGAAAGGGGGCACCGGGGGCCACCGCCTGCGGCTGGGCCCGCCCGTGCCCGCTCTCTCTTTCTCCTGCTGTCTCTCTCTCTGCCTGTCTCTGACAACGGCACTGTTTCCGCTCTGATACCAGGAAGTATCCCGAAAAGTTAACATGTCACCTCCACGAGGCCATCCTCTGTGCTCCGCGCCGGACACCGGCTGACCGAAGGCAGCTGCCGCGGACCTGCCCTCCCTCGTCTCCTGCTGCCGCCCCGCCCACCCGCGGCGAGGCCCCGCCCACCCGCGCGCCGCGGCCCCGCCCACCCGCGGC
>NC_058413.1:1000979-1001814 GCF_002201575.2 Neomonachus schauinslandi
CGGCTCCGGACTCACGGGGACCCCCGCGCGGCAGGCCCAGTCCGGCCAGGCCGGCGTCCGGGGCAGGGCCGCGGCGGGCGGAGCGGCCGAGTCGGCCGGCCAGCCTGCCCGCGGCCGCCCCCCGCCCCCCACACGGCTCCGCCCTGCAGCCGCCCCTCCCGCCGCTCGCTCGCGTCGCCCCCTGCCCCCCGTCCCCCGCTCGTCTGGGGCTGCAGCTCTTGCGCTTGGCGACCCTTCCCGGCCCCGCTGGGCGCTGACCCTGGAGGCCCCGGAGCCGCCTGCCTGCGCCAGGGCTGGCCGAGATCAGTATTATTTATTTGCTCTTTTAACTTATTGAGTTTCCTTACTTCTCTGTTCAGGGAAGGGGCAGCAGCAGCGTCCTCCTGCCGTCGGTCTGTGTGTCTTGGGCAGGGTGGGGTCTGGGGCCGAGGCGCCCAGAGGTTGGAGCCGTCAGAGCGCCGGGGGGGGGGGGGGGGGGGGCGGGGGGGGCAGGCCGGCGGATGCAGCGCCGGCAAGCTACTGTAAACTTTAAAGAATTCCTGCAAGATATTTTTATAAACTTTTTTTTCTTGGTTGTTTTTGGAAAAGGGTGTGGGGGTGGGGGGAGCCGCTGGGGCAGGGCTAGGTTTTGTGTTCAGTTCTTTCTATATACATACACATATATATATTTAAAGAACGGCGCGGTTCGCTCTGTCCCATGTTCTGTCCCGTTACTGTGTAGAAGCGACTCCAGTCCCATGGGCGCGGGGGGCAGGGCGCGGTCTCCGAGCAGGATGGCACCGCCTAGGACCCCCGCGCCCCCCCCCCCCCCCCCCCCCCCCCCCCCCCCCCCCCC
>NC_058413.1:1001914-1088522 GCF_002201575.2 Neomonachus schauinslandi
CCCCCCCCCCCCCCCCCCCCCCCCCCCCCCCCCGTCAGGCCCAGGCTGGGGACGATCTTGGTTTTGTGTCTGAGAGTGGGGTAGGACGAAGGCCCTGAGCTGGCTCCCACACGACAGCAGAGGCACCGCAGGGTTTTTTACTAAAATGACAAAAAGTTTAAAAAAAAAAAAAAAAAAAGGCGGCATCCTCCGCAGTGTGTTCTCTGTACACAGCGAGGTGGTGGGGTGCAGCCGCCTCACTTCGTCCCTGTCCCCAGCTTCTGCTTGTTTCTGTTGGTGGGCCTGGTCCCTCCAGGTTGGCACAGACCCCGCGGTGCTGCGAGTGTCCGGGGGGCCTGGCTGCCCTCAGGAGGCACCGGGCCAGCGACGGGCCAGGATGGCAGGTTTTGATTGCATGCCTTCGCTGTAACGAGTCCACTTTGCTTTGGTGTCTCTTACGCCGCCCTCCCCACCCTGCCTCCCTCCCATCGTGGATAGCTTTTAATGCTCTGTTACATTGACCCCCCCCACCACAGGCTGGGATTTCAATACATAAACAAGTAAACACCTATAACAGCATAAGCCACGCGGTACAAGCGGGAGGGGCTTCTCCAGAGACAGAAGACACCGAAAGCAATACCTCTTGTCAGCCTTCCTCTTTTGTACTTGGGACACACGCAGACGTCACGGAAATGAACAAGCCCCACCCAGTGTATCCCTTGTCAAATAACTGTGAGCAACCTTAGTTCTCGAACAATAAATTCCTTCAGTAAAAATACCCGACGCCAGTCTCCGTCCAGGCGGGTGGGGCTGGGATGTGGGACAAGCGGGACCAGCTCTTGTCCCCAACACACGCTCCTCTGGGCTCTGCCGGGTGTGGATGGCGCTTGGCGCCCCCTTCTGCCCTGGATGAAGATGATAGACCCCTGTGCAGGGTCAGGGGTCTGCCCCCAGGCTGAGTAGGGATCACATGCTGGGCTGGGGGCAGGAGAGGCTCCCGGGGGGGGGGCAGGGAGGTGCCACCTGAGGCTGACACGGAACACCACCCTGCCTGGCCACTACGGCTCTGCTGCCCCCCCCCAGACCTCATGGGGTCACTCTGGCATCTGGAGAACGGACCTCCTTTCTGCTCTTTGCTTGGTAAGGGGCGGATGGGGCACCGTGACCCAGCCCTGGAAGTGATGGGCCGAGGCAGGTGGGCAGCCCCTGGAGGATTTGGGCTGGCCTCTCCCACCATGCCCGCCAGCCACCCCTCTGCTGCTGCAGCATGAAGGCCAAGTCCAGACCCCGACAAGCCCCAGGTCACAGGGGAGCAGCTGGGAGTCCAGCCACCACACAGCCTTGACGATGGGTGAGGAGCAAACCACGCCACCCACGGAGCCCTCCCAGGCCTCCCACGCAGGCACCCTGTCCCCGTATGTGAAGGGGATCAGGCACAGCGTGGCCGCGGGGCTTGGCAGCAGGGCCCGACTGCACCCAAGGGTCTCATCAGAGCAGGGTCCCACCGCCATAGCACTGACAAATGGGGCTGGATGGCTCTCTGTGGGGGGGGGGGGCCGACCTGCATCGTCTCTGGTCTCCGCCCCCCCACTGGCACTAGATGCCCATAGCTGTCCCCCAGCCCTGCGTGACAAAACTAGTCCCGACGTTGCCGTGGGTCCCCTGGTGGGCAGAATCCACCCTAGAGTCCACGCTCTTACCTCCTGTGCCGTCTTGCTGGAGCAGAGTGCTGGCCTGACTCTCAGTGAGGCAGCTCTGCGGGGACGGCAGCTGCCTCCAGCTCTGCTCAAGGCCCAGCACGTGAGCAAGAATCAGGGGACCTGGGACTGGGTGGGTTCTTCCTACGTCAGCTGTAGAGTGGCACCCTGCCTTTTGGGAGGTGGGCGCCCAGAAGGTACTTCGGAGGTGCGGAGGGGCCAGGCTCCAGTGCAGTCACTGAGCCGCATGCGTCCCATTAGCTTCAGCTGAAGGACAGGCTGGAGGAGGGGGTCTGGTTGCTACAGTTCAGCCAGGCCTGGTCATCCAGCCGCTGGGCTCCCGGGTTGCTGGCCACGGGAAAAATCTCCCTGACCAGTGGTTCTGCACCTGCACCCGACACAGACCTCATCTTCCTCTAACACTGGCGACGTGTCGGCCTTCAGGGGCCACATGGCGGAACCCCCCGAGTATCACGGCACACCCAACAGACCGGCCCGCCTTCCGCCTGCCCGCCGCCACACCCCTTCAGCAGGAAGGCCACGCCCTGCAGTCCTGCTCCAGACACTAGGCTCTCTCTCGGTTGTAAGAAACAGAAACCAGGGCGCCTGGGTGGCTCAGTTGGTTAAGCGACTGCCTTCGGCTCAGGTCATGATCCTGGAGTCCCAGGATCGAGTCCCGCATCGGGCTCCTTGCTCAGCGGGGAGTCTGCTTCTCCCTCTGACCCTCCCCCCTCTCATGCTCTCTCTCTCTCGCTATCTCATTCTCTCTCAAATAAATAAATAAAATCTTTAAAAAAAAAAAAAAAAGAAACAGAAACCAAGCAAATGAAGCCAAAAACTGTTGGTATTAACATCCACTAATACAAAGTATGTATAAAATAAAAACCAATCCCTAAAAACTATGTAACAGACACTGTCCTGAGCACTTTGCACTGAGCATTGAGCCAAATGGTCCTCATGCTAGTTCTGTAAGGTAGAAACGGAAAGGGGTACTTAAACCCAGAACGGTATGCTGGTGGGTCTAGCACCCGGTGAGGGGCTGGCCTCTCGGGCCTGACGCGTTCCCGGACACTGGCACACTTTGGGTGCCGGCCGCTGCTGGCAAATCAGTGAACAAATCAGTGGTTGTGCATCCACCAGAGTCACGGCGGAAGGGAGGCAGAGGAAGGGAACCTGATGCGTGCCCATCCTCAGGGGCTCTGGGTGCTGGCAGGTGGCAGGGGCAGGGCGCAGACGCACGCGAGGGGCACGTGCTCGGCGCTGCGGAGAGCCGGCCCGGACCCTGTCCCTGCTCTCGCTGACAGTGGAGGCAGAGGGCCCCACAGGCTCCTGAGCTGAGGTGGAGCGACTGCTGGTGTGTGAGGCCAGCTTCAGGGAGGGGTGCTACGGCACCCCGGCTCACGCATCTCCCACGCCAGGGAGCTCAGCACCACAAGTGGCCAGGCCCTTGCTGGTGGTTCTGCCCTCCCCCTCTCCCTCTGCCCTCGCCCCAGGCCACCAGGGGTGCCATCACCAAGTCCAGTGCCCGCCCCCCCCTTCATCCAGCCCACTCCCCACCATCAACCCAAATTTCTTCTGGTGTGATTCATCAAAGGGTGCAGGTTAGCAGGGAGCAGAGGAGATGGCCAGGGACAGAAAGGGCATCAGGGCAGTGATGTGGGCTGGAGGAGAAAGGCAGCTGGGGCGGATGGAGGCAAGGGAGGGAGCGCCTCCGACCCGGGGGGCGTGCCAGCCTTGGGGCCCGCGCGGGACAGCAGAGTCTACGCTGCTGGTTACAAGCCCACGTGCTGCTGTCTGTCGAACTCCTCTTCCGTGTTAGGCCCTGGACTAAGTGTCTTAGAGGTCATGTCCTTGTGGCCCCAGAATGACCGCACGAGAGCTCTGTGGCTCATCTTCAACATGTATTAGTTCCCTATTGTGGCCCCAACAAATAGCACAGACCTAAAACACAAATTGCTATCTTAAGTTCTGGAGGTCGAGCACTGGGTCTCACTGGGCTAAAATCAGCGTGTTGGCAGGGCTGGTTCCTTCTGGAGGTTCTGTGGGAGGATCCATTTCCCGGCCCTTCCCAGCTTCCGGGGGCACCTGTGTTCCTTGGCATGGGGCCCTCCTCCATCCTCACCGCCAGGGACATCAGGCTGAGTCCTCTTGCTGCCTGCCGGTCCTCTGGTTCCTTCTTCTGCCCCCTCCTCCAGTTTTAAGGAATCTTGTGATTATACTGGCCCAGATAATCTCTGCATTTCAAGTTAAACTGATTAGCAACTCATCTGCAACTTTAACTCCCCTCTGCTGTGGAAGGTGCTATGCTCACAGATTCTGGGGACTAGGGTGTGGATATTTGGAGGGGGCATTATTCTGGGTGTGGAACTGCCCTCTAGCAAGTTCCACATCTATCTCACATGGAAAACACACTCACCCCAACCCGGGTCCCCAAACTCTCAGCAGCATCAAGTCAAGCCCCAAATGTCATCTAAGTCACCTAAATCAGGTATGGGTGAGACTCTGAGTATGATCCATACTGGTGCAAAATCCTTTCCTTCGAAACTAGAAGTGCTACCTGCTTCCAGAATGCAAAGGTTACAGACATTCCCATCCCAAAAGGGAGACAAGGGAAGGAGGTGGGCATCACAGGTCCCAAGCAACTTCAAAATCCAGCCAGGCAAACTCCATGAGGTGCCGTCAAGGCCTGGGAAGAACCGTGTGGCTCAGGCTCTCCCCTCCGGGCCGTGCTTTCTTCTAAAGAAACACGGCGTCAGTTTGCAGCTGACAGTTCACCAGTGTTCCTGCCCACGGGGCCTGGGCGTCCAACAGCCTTGTACTTCATCCTCCCTCCGTGCCCTGCGGTCCCAGCTGCCAGGGTTTCTGACGGTGTGGCTCTCCTGTGTGTGTCATGGGGATTTGCTCCGTAAGCCCAGACGCGCCTCCAGCGTCTTCCTCCTTACAAGGAAATCATCTTTTCTGTTCCGGCTTTTGCGGAGATGTGTGAGGTGTCTACTAGTCACACGCACGATCTCTTCAAAGTTCCCGCCACGTGACTGACACTCTGAGCTTGCTCGGCTCTCTGAGGTGTTAGCAAAAGGCTGTCCAGCTACGGCCTCGACTTGTTCTCTAGAGCACATTTTTTCTGGCCACGAACCTCCTGATTTTAGTGTCTTCTGTCACGTGGCTTGGCTACAAAGCTCCCATGTTGTCAAGGGGCAGGGCCCTTTTGTTCAAGAGCTCTGCCTTCTGACGGGCTTCCCTCTCCCACGTCGTATGAGCAGCAAG
This sequence comes from Neomonachus schauinslandi, assembly GCF_002201575.2. NCBI lineage: Eukaryota > Metazoa > Chordata > Mammalia > Carnivora > Phocidae > Neomonachus > Neomonachus schauinslandi. Next base: position 1,006,858 of record NC_058413.1, read on the forward strand.
AAAGGAGGCTGCCCCTTCCACACCGTGCTTGGCAATCTTCTTGGCTAAACATCCAGGCGAACGGCCCCCGAGTCCTGCCCTCCGAGGATGGTGGGGAACTCAGCGGGGCTTTCTGCAACGTGACACTATGCGTCCAGGGTCCCCTTTCCTCCGCGCCCACGGACACGGTCGTCCCTTCCCTGCGCCCACCCCAGCAGTGCCTGTCACATGCCTGTTTCCCCGGACAGGTGCTCATGACGGTTTTAGGCGTTCCTCAAGGCGACTGCGCCAGGTCCCCTCTGTGCGGCCCCTCGTTTACGTGTGAGTCTTTGGTAGCGGCGTCACGAACATCCATACCTCCTCCTACCGATCGTCCGCTTCAGAAAACCTGGACTTCCTCTACCGTGCCCCTCAAAATTCTTCCAGCCTCAGCCCGAGGCCGCGTCTACGGCATGTTTGCCACGGTGGCGCCGCACCCCCGGGGACCACAGTCTGCGCTCAGTTCCCGTCACTGCCATGGCAGTGCCTTATCTCCGCTCTGGAAGTCGGAGTCTGAACTGGATCTCACTGGGCTCCCACCCAGGTGTCAGCAGGGCTGGTTCTTCTTGAGGCTCAAGTGGGGGAAAACATTTCCTCCTCCTTCCAGCTTCTCAAGGTGCGGCACCCCCGACTCACGGCCCCTTCTCCCTCCCACCTGTGGTGGCCAGGTCTTTCTCATGCCACCCTCCTCTGCTGACAAGGACCCTTGTGCCGTGTCTCGGCGGCCAGCACAGAGCTAACAACTAGGCGGGGTGGGGGGAGACGGGCTGTCCGGGCAGAGCTGAGACGCCACCGGGAGTGCTCCCGGCACAGAGCCCAGCTGCCGGCGGGACCCAGGAGGGCCCCACGCAGACACCTCACCATGCGGGCCCAGAAACTGCCGCAGGGGCCAGAAGGCCTCCCCGCAGCCCAAGTGGGCCAGGATGCTCTGGCTCTTGCAGCAAAGAGCCCGCTAGCTGATGGACAGCACAGGGCATCGCCCTCACCCTCGGAGGAGTGCAGGCTGCTCCTCACCCTGGCTGCCTGTCCCTTCCCGGGAGACTTTCTGAGGCCCGGTGACCAGTGCTGTACCCACGACCCCCATGTGCCCAGAGGTTCCACAAGTCCTTCCTGAGTCAGAGAAACATGACCGTGTGTGTCCCAGACCCCGTTCTGCAGATACAGAGCTCATGCACACACACACGCGTGTGCACACACCGATCTCAGACCCCACCCCATCAAGCAGCTTGAGCTAGAAATCCCCGTGTCCTCCGCGCACCAGCGGCGTCCACCCTGGCCAGCCACAGAGCCCCTGACTGCTCTCGGGCCCAGTCTTACCACCTCAGGCCTGCACTCAGCAGCCAGACCCCACTCCTGGAGACACACTGGACACAGCTGTTGCCCGGCCTGCCCCCACCCCAGCCCGGGACACCGCCCAGAAAGGCCAGTGGAGACAGGCCCTGGCCTGCTGCCTTGCCCCAGGAGGTGGTCCTCGGCACCTCAGGCCAAGCAAGACCCCTACCTCTGGCTCCCACACCCAGCCCTGTGGTCAAGTTCCTGAGGCCTCTACTCAGGGCGTGCATGCCTAGAGAAGCGAAATGACCAGCAGGGGAGGCGGGGAGGGGCTGGGGCCCACACAGCCCAGCAGGCTGAGGTCACAGTGAGGCCCAGACAGCAGAGGGGAAGAGAGCATGACAGGGACGGGGTGACCTGAAGGTGGCGCCGGGGCCAGGCCTTGCTCAGGAGGAGCTATGGCCTCCCTGCTGGTCACAGAGCCAGCTACAGGGTTTTGGGAAGCAGTGGGGTAGTGGGGCTACGCACGGGTCAGAGAAGCCCAGCCCTCTGGGAGTGAACATCTGCAGGCCTCTGTGGGAGAGGCCAGGGCTAACGGGATGGTGAGGTCTCCTACCTGGTGACAGGTGCAGCCTGGATGCTGCAGATGTGTCCAGTGATTAGGGGACAGAGGGGAGAAGGCTTCCCCACGACCTGGAGCTCCTGACCAGACAGGGACGGAAACATGAGCTCCAGTGAGATGGCAGCAGGCCCCGAGGGGTACAGCAGGGCCCAGGAGCCTTCTTGCAGGGCAAGCAAGATTGCCCAGGGGTTCAGAACATGAATGAGTTCAGCACATTAAAGTCATGTTGAAACAATTCTGATGCCTGCTCTCCGTGTCCAGGGACTGAGTCAGTGGGGTGGAGACTGGTTCAAGCACCAGGGAGTTTTAAAGTCACCCCCAGCTGACCATTGTGCAGCCACCGGGGGAGGTACTCTGGTGCAGGGAGGGGTCAGGGAGACGGTGCGGGACCCTGGAGGGGAGGTGGGGGCCAGAACGTGAAGACAGGGTACTCCAGGGTACACCTGCATTTTGTGGTCGGCTCCAGGACTGTCAGATGGGGGGCAGTTCTCAGGGGCAAGAGGAGGAACCATCACCAGGAGAAGACAGGCAGGCCTGGTGGCCACCACAAGCTGCAGAGGTCCCACCGGTCATGGGAGGCAGAGGTGGGGGTGGGCTCCGCTCTCCAGCTAGGCCCTGGGGCTGGTGATGGGCCAGGAAAGCAGAGGAAGGCCACAAGCACGTTTTGCAGTAGCCGAACTTAAGGGCCAGGTGAGCGGCAGGAGGGCAGAAACCGAGGACCTACCTGGTGGGGAGAAAGCTGGGGGTGGGAAGGGTGGAGGAGCTGTAGCGAGTCAGGAGACAGAGACCAGGGCCCCCACCATTTAGGGCTGTGTGGGTGTGGGGGGTGGTGAGCATGACAGCCATGGACAGCCAGAGAAGGCTGTCCCCAGGTGAGCTGTCAGGGTAGGAGGGCGGGGCCCCCTGCCGGAGCCCCCTCTTCTCTCTTCTCTGCCCACACAGGGCCTAGACAAGCTCCAGGGCTCAGTTTAGGTCCCGCCCCGCCCCGCCCCTGCACTCAGCCCGCTCCCGAGCTCTCCTCTCTGCTCATCCCTCAGACCACAGTGCCCAGGCGAGGGCTGGCCGGCCTTCGCAGCAGAGCCCCTGGGGCCAGGCTGGCCAGGACCCTCCCCCGGCCCGTCCCAGCACACTCTCTAGGGTGCCTGTCACCTGCACAGGAGGGCACAGTACAAGCAGAGTGGTCAAGGCCCCCTGGAGATGCAGGAAACAAGGCATGTGTCGTCCCCCCCCCAAGCCCACCCCACTGCCAGCACCCCAAGTCCTGCAGGTCAGCTGAGGACACAGGGCAGCAGGGGAGTCTGTGGCTGACCCTGGCAGGAAGGGTCCAGGCTGGGGTGGGCAGGGGCCACCTGAGGGGGCAGGAGGCAGGCGACGGTCCCAGCTGCTGGGCCAGACCACCCTCAGTATCACACCAGCCCTTGCACCCTCAGCACGGTCACCGAGGCGCCGAGGATACACACAGGCACTGACCTGAGCGAATTCTTTTTATTACGACTGAAGAGGTGAGCGGGGCGGGACACCCAGCCTTCCGCCAGCAGCCGCGTCTCCACACAGGCCGCCCGCCCAGGCACCTTGGTCCTAGGCCCAGCTAGTCCAGGGGCCCTCGTGGGCAGCGGGGCAGGAGACGGGGGAACGAAGCCACAGGGTCAGGGCCCCTATGGGGCACCCCTGGCCACGCCTACCCCACCTGCTCTGAGCCACTGGCAGCCAAGATCCTAGCAAGGCCAGGAGAGGGCGGCCTGAGGGGGAGCGGGGAGGAATCTCTAAAACAGCCCCACCCTGGAAACAAACCAAAGTGAGCCCAAGTCCCTCCTGGGAAGGAGCCCCAGCTCCCACGGGTGTACTTCTCTCAAACAGCAGAGCCCCCAGGGCAGGGGGAGGCAGGGGCGGGGGCCACACGGAAGACCAAGGAAAGGAAAGCCCCACAGGAGAAGGAAACTCAGACCGGCAGTCCATAAACGTTTGTTGAGCGAATGAATGAAATCCAAAGGTCCTTCTTGACAAGCGGCACTCATCCATCCAACAGGAAAACCCCGGCAGGGGGCCAGTCCGATGCGTGGCCCGCCAGCGTCCGGGGAGCCCACACTCGGCGCGCCCGGGCCGGGTGGGGGGCAGCGGCAACCTCTCAGGCCTCCCGCCGAGCGTGCCCGGGGCGTGTGCGCACACGCAAGCACGTGCACCACCGTCTCTCTGCACATGTGCGCGCCTGTCGGCCGGGGGCTCACCTCTCCTTCCCGTGGTTCTGTGCCCCCGCGCCCCCGCCGCCGGCCCCTTCCCCGCCGCCCCCGCCGCGGCCCCCGCCGCTGCACAGCACCTCCGTGAGGTCGTCCATGACGGCGGTGTCTTTGGAGTCGAGCAAGTTGAACTCCCTGGCGAAGAGGATGAAGTGGACGTAGAGCGTGTTCAAGTGTCCATGTAGCTCAAGGGCCAGGGTCTCCTTGAAGTGGGACCAGTAAATGTGCGCCAACACGTGGAACAGGTACTTGCAGATCTTCTTCACCAGAGACTCGAAGGAGCTGGGGAATTCTCTGCCTGGGGAGAGAGTCCACAGCGTCAGCCCGCACTGCGCTCCGTCCACCACGCAGTACCTCTCAGGGGCCTGGGCTCCCACCGTCAGGAGGGAGATCATCTGCAGGACTAGCCTGGAGGGCTCCTGCCCGCCACACCCTCCCCGCTGAGCAGCCCACTGGCAGGCACCCAAGTGACTGGTCACCCTGGGCCTGGCCCCGAGAGCTGATCTGCGTCCAGGGGCCCGTGACCCTGCCATAGGCCACCCGAAGCCTGGACTCGGCCCGGGGTCACGTGTGCTTCCCTGACAGATGCTCTTGGGCCTCTACACGGCCTGGGCCACAGAGGAGGACGGGAACCGAGGTGCACGGGGACCTCCTGCTGGCTCCGTATTGGCCTGGAGCCCCCCACCAGGACCTGCCCAGGCCGGGACACAGGGCGGCCGTTACCGCTTGCTGGCTGTCAGGTCCCCAGTGAGGTGGCCTGCAGCAGCCCCACTGTACAGAGGGCGGAGCGGGCGGCAGAGGGCCCAGGGCCCAGAGCCTGGGGTGGGTGCGGTCTGGACCCGGGCTGCGCTGACCCCTGCCAGGGCGCACCTGCCTGGCCTTACAGCCCAGGGCACACAGCCGCCCCCATCCCGTAGGTCTGGCCCCTTCGCATCAGCAGCCACGGCCGCCCAGCAAGGAGGAGCGCAGCAGGGCAGAGACGTACCGTATTTCGTGGGGAACACATCCTCGTCGGTCACCAGCTTCTGCACGGAGCTCATGACAAAATCGACGTACTGGGGAGCAGTGCACTTGACCTTCTTCCCCCGCTCATCGTACCAGTAGTACTGTCTGTGGGGACAGAGGGGGCCGGTCACGGTGCCCCACAGACACCCAGCGACTCTTACCCGCCCCCCCCCCTCCGCCCCGGCCCCAAGGGTGGAGATGTGGCAGGTGTCCAGGCTTCCCCTCCCAAAGTCCCCAGCGGAGACACACTGCTTCCCACCACCTGGAGACCCTCAGCTGCATCCCATAAGGGTCTGCCTGCACCGATTCTGAACGTCCAGGACAGAGCACGCCATCTGAACACACGTGTACAACGTCAACAGAAGGCGTGTTCATTTTCTCTACCATGTGGCTGCTAGTTTCATTCCTTTAGAGGGACGCGTGTTTTGTATGATTTGAAGAGGCATGGAGGGCACGCTGTTTGCTGCTGCCCCGCCTCTTCCAGGGACAGTGCTGTGACTTGTCAGCTGGGCCTTGACCCTTGGGAACACCCCTGCTCCCCCTACTAGGAGCCACATGCCCTCCACTGGCCCAGCGAGAACAGCTGGAACACCTGCAGGCAGAGACACCAGGATCTCTCACCGTGCGAGTCTCCCAGCTCGTGTGAGCGTGGATTGCCCCCCCGCCCCAGCGCTTCTCTCCCCAGAACACACACAAGCGCCCGGTGGGTACTAATCTGGCAGCCACCCTGCTCTCCCCACCCCTGCTCCCGTCTCCCCAGAGGGCTGCTGTGCTCCTGCAGGCTGGCTCACCAAGGGCTGGACCCGGAGCCACAGGGGGGTGGAGGGTGGGGGGGGGGGTGGCCTCTAGTCCGCTCAGGGGTGTGGTGCATGTGGGTGTGGGGCTGTACCCGTGAGGGACTGAGTGGCCTAGACCCCGACCCTCTCAGCCCCCTGCCCCAGCCAGATGACGGGCAGCCTTCAGGCACCAGGCTTCACACAGACATTTCCCTCTGTCCGGCACCCCGCCACACAGCTGGCTTTACTTGGCCTCAGAATCAGCTTAGACTAGGTTTCCCCAAACCTCAACATCCCACCTTGCTCGGGGACCCCAGACTGGCTCAGAGTACCCTGCCCTGATTTGTTGCGTGTACCAAGTACCCCTGGATGACAGCCATGAGGGCTAACCCACTGCTACCACCCTGTCAGGCCTGTCCTCAGGACAGTGGGGGTCCCCATTTCCCATGGCCAGCCTGACCCTGGACAAGTGACCTCAAGACAGCTCCATGGCCACCGCCCCTGCTCCGGCAAGCCCACCTCCATCAAACAGGAACCGGGGCTCCGCTCCGCCCCAGGCAGGGTGTGGGGCTGGCCAGCAAGACCGGGAAAGCATGGCCTCCACACTAATGGACAGGCCCTGGGAGGAGGCCAGCCTTCGTGGATAAGGGGACATGGCCCGACTGCCACTCAGCACCACACCTCCCACTTGCGGGTGGAAGGTGTGGGGTGTGACTGGAGTGTCGGGGCTTTGCAGAAGGCTACTCGGCTACTCTGGGGCTACTCCTGGGCACTGCCACGCACCCACAGGGAGGCCGGGCTCCACAAGAGCCTGGTGCCAGGTGCCCCACAAGGCCCAGGAACATGAGCGGGCAAGGGAGCTAGTTCACACAAAGCCCTAAGAAGCTTGCCAAATTCCTGCTTGCCCCCAGGAAGTAGAAATCCAGCAGGGCGCTCCCGTCCGTTAGAACACCTGCCCGAGCACCCTCCCCGCCACAAGGTGGCTCTGCTGACCCTCCTCCCGCCTGCCCAGACGTGGGCACAGGGCGGGTCAGATCACCTGAGGGCGAGAAGACAAAGCCCGTTTCTGTGTCACTCTGGACAGCCTGAGGGGGTCCCTGTGCGGGGAAGTGGAGGAGCCCGGCCTCCGGGGGCCAGGCTGAGGCCCATGTCTGCAGTGAGGTCCAGAGGCCAAGGCCCAAAGGCTGGGCGGGCGTCACAGACATCTGCTCCACCAATCCGCCCGGCACCGCCCGCGGACGCTGATGCACCTGGCCACAGGGGCCAGAGGGTCACAAAACACAGCTGCAACTAGAAACTGGGACACGTGTCTCCCCAATGTGCGGCCCAGAGAGACTAGCTCCTGAGGGACGAGGACTGCCCCATCTGTTTGAAAGACGAGATCCTGTGCTTTCAATGTTCCACTTGTTTTCATTTTTAAGTTACCGGGCAGTACAGAGGACGCGTTCTGGCAGGCAGGCCTACAGCTTCACCTGTCCAGACAGCCAGGCAGCTCCCACCCCCTCCCCCGGTCAGTCCCCAGTACACCAGGGATGATGGCCCCAGGGGAACGCCACAGGACGTCCTGAGCCGGGCTCCGCGCTCCAGCCATGTCTCAGTGTGCGCCCCGCGGCCCCCGCCCCCGCCAGCGTGGAAGGGCCAGTGCGCCCAGCCGTTCCCCCTGGCTGGAAGACACCTGGCTCGTTTCCAGTTTGGGGCAATTATGGCTCCGCCTATTATAAATGCTCCCGGGCAGGTTTCTGTGTGAGCACAAGCTCTCGCTTGTCTAAGACGAACATTCAGGATCTGCACTGCTGGGCCCGTAAGAGGCCACCAAACCACCGTCGGACTGGCTTGTGCATCGCTCTGCTGCCACGTCCCTGCCAGCACAGGGCCTGCTGTCCCCACCTGCTGCTCTAGGGGCTTGTCCGCTCTCCTGGGTCCTCTCCGCTGACCTGTGTGTCCAGGCCCGGACCCACTGGGGACCAGCTGCTGTTCGCACGCCTGAGTTGCGAGGGTTACTCACACACTGGGCGCCGGTCCCCTCTTGGGTATATTAGCCCGTGATTTGTCTATGTTTTCTCCTAACAGCATCCTGATTCTCAGAGCAGAAGTTCTAACTGTGGCTTGTGCCCGATAGTATTACTGATTCTTTCTCATCAATGAGCCTTGTGTCATGGCCAAGAGCTCCTCGCCTAGAGCTAGGTCATGAAGATTTCCTCGTTTTCTTCCAAAAGTCTTATAGTTTCACAATTTAGAATCCATTTGGAGTTAATTTGGGCATAAAGGTTTTGGTCAAGATTCACTTTTTTTGCACACAGGTGACTGGTTTTTCCACCAGCATCCGTTGAAGGGACTATCCTTTCTGCACTTTCTTCTTCATCTTTGTCAACAATCAGAGGGCCGCCTTTGTGTGGGTCTATTTTTGGACCCTCCACCGCCCCCCCGATCTGTGGGTCTGTCCCCGATGCTGTCCTGACAGTGGGACCAGGACTGTGCTCGTCCATGCGCAGTCAGCCAGTTTGTCTCATCCTGCAAAAACCGTGCTGGGCCTCGCACCGAGAGGGCAGGAAGTGAGCGGACGGACCCGGCAGAACTCCCACTCGGCGCCATGCTGGCTTCTCCACGGCTGCTCCCCAGCACCTCGCCCTTCGCAGTGCGCGGACACGTGTCTGTGGGGCTGTTGTAAATGGTGCGGTTCTCTTAGTCTGGGGCTCCAGCTGTACACTGCTCGATGTTTTCTACACAACCATGCCGCACACAGTACTTGGGGCACTTCTAGTTCTTCTGCCCCGGGATGCCTTTCATCCCTGGTTTCTTGCTGTACAGCACTGTCCATTTGAGTGAATTTTGGTATTTTGTTCCTACCAAGGAACTGGTCCGTTCAAACTGTCCAATTTACGTATGTAGGGATTTTTGGTACGTTTCCTTCATATCCTCTCAGTATCTGCTGAGTTTATAGTGACACCACTTTCATTCCTTATACTGATACTCTGCACCTTTTCTCTTTGTCAATCTTGTAAAAGGCCTATCAATTTTATTGATCTTTTCAAGAAATCAGCTTCTGGTTTCATGGATTTTCCTGTTTTCAGAAATCAATTTCAGGGATTTCTACTCCATTATTTCTTTTTTCTGCTCAATTTGGGTTTATTTTGTTCTTCTTTTTCTAGTTTCTTAATATGGAAGCTTAGTTCCCGATTTGAGATCCTTCTCCTACAACAAACACATAACCCTATAAATTCCCCTCAAAGCTTTGCTGTGTCCCACAAATTCAGGTATGCTGCGTCTTCATTTGTGCTCAGCTTAAAACATTTCAAATTCCCTCTGAGCCTTCCTCTCTGACCCGTGGATTATTTAGAAACGTGCTCATTCCCAAGTGTTTGGGGATTTTCCTGTTATCTTTCTGTTACTGATTCTAGTTTAATCCCATGACAGTCAGATAAGGAACGTACTATGATTCTGATTCTTTAGAGTGTGCGAAGGGCTGTTTTGTGAGCTGGGATGCCATCTCCTTTGGTGACTATTCATTCCGTGCGCACTTGAGCAGAACGCGTCCTTCGCTGTCGACAGTGAAATGCATCCAGCCCAGCTGGCTGATGGTGCTATTCCGTCCTGTATCCTTGCTGACTTGCTGTCCACCAGCTCCGTCTGCCTCCAAAAGAGGAGAGCTGAAGGCTCCCACTCTGAGGTGATTTCTGTCCGTTCCTCTCAGTTCTGTCCATTTATTTTGTGTAAAAGCGGCTACTTGGTGCACACGCATTCAAGATCAATACTTCTTGATTAACTGATTCTTGTAAATATGCAATCTTCTTTATCCCCCGTGGTTTACTTTGCTCTGAGGTCTTTGGAGTCTGGGATTCATAGAGCCACTGCAGCTCTCTTCTGATGGCTGTTCTGTGGATACAGCTTCTCTATCCATTTAGTTTTAACCTACAGACGTCAATGCACGTGAAGTATTTTGTGAACGCTTACAGTTGGCTCAGTTCAGAAATCTACTCCTGCACAGTGGAGCCCCTTCACCTGTGGTTTCACTTTCCCTGGTCTCAGTTCCTCGTGGCAGCGCCGTCCAGAAGCAGATACTGCTCCTCCTTCAGACGCAGCGTCCGAGGCTGAGGACGATATAATGGCGTACCACGCCCGCCTGCCTCAGTGCCCCCCCCTTCACTGCACCACGTGGGTATTTCATGGTCGCACGCTATCACAAGAAGAAAGTGGGTACAGCGCAATAAGAGATCTTGAGAGACAGACCACATTCACATAACTTTTATTATGGCGCACTGTTGTAACTGTTCTGTTTTTTTGTTTTTGTTTTTTTTTAAGATTTTATTTATTTGACAGAGAGAGACACAGCGAGAGAGGGAACACAAGCAAGGGGAGTGGGAGAGGGAGAAGCAGGCTTCCCGCCGAGCAGGGAGCCCGACACGGGGCTCGATCCCAGGATCCCGGGGATCATGATCCAAGCCGAAGGCAAACGCTCAACGACTGAGCCACCCAGGCGCCCCGTAACTCTTCCGTTTTATTACTAGTTATCTCTGTACCTAATTTATCAATGAAATTTTACCACAGGCCACAGGGTTCGATGCAGTCCAGAGTTTCAGGCGCCCAGCGGGGCTGGAAGCACAGCTCCCACGGCTGGCAGCCGACTCTGGGAGCTCTGTTTGGCCCTCTGACATTTATGGGATTTCTGGTGTGTTTGAATTTTTTACCACCTTTGTTTACCGCTTGTTCCTTTTGCTTCTCGTCCCTTGTATCTCCTCTTTCCTGCCTTCTTTTGGGTTATGATTTAGTCCTTCCTTTCAGTTTACCCATTACGACTTCGACTACATCATTTACACAACTTTTCAGAGGTTGCTCACAGGAGTATAAAATACATACTCCACCTGCTTTCCACGCTGTCCGTTGCACCAACTTCCCGCCACTCCAGTGGGAGCACCGAGAGCCCAGCCCACCGCCGTCTCCTCTGCTGTGACCCATCAGACGGGTGTGGCTCAAAGCACTCCACACGGCCAGTCCCCAGGTCCATCCCTGTCGCTCGTCCTGCACAGACGGTCCCCGTCCCCTCGCTCTGGGATTCCCTGCAGGAGCAGGTCTGCCGACTGTGGATGCTCTTAGTTTTCCTCCATCTGAGAAAGGTCCGTATTTCACCTAAACCCTTGAAGGATACGTGTGCTGGAAGGAGGACTGTGGGGTGGACTGCTCTTTCCTTTCGGCGCTTTAAAAACGTGGCAGAGCTTCCTTGTGGCCCAAGGCTTCTGACGAGTGCTGCAGTCACTCGCCTGTGTCCTCGAGGGTTGGCTCTGCTCCGGGAAGGCCTTCTCTTTGCCCAGTTTTGTGATGACGTTTCTGCGCATGGACTCCTCAGTTTGTCCTACTTGGAGTTCATTCAGCTCCTTGAATTTGTAGGTTTGTGTCTGCCAAGCTTGGAAAGCTTCAGCCATTATTTCTTCAAATACATTCTCCGCGTGGCCCTTTCACGTCACCTCGGGGACTCCAACACGACCCTCTGGTTTCCATGTCTAGGCCCCACTCCAGGCCCCAGGCAGACACGTTGGTCCTGGGGCAGCACGCAGCTCTGGGACCTCTGGCAAACCCGCTTTCTTCTCTTCAACTAATTTGACATCAAACAACTGCTAGGAAGGCAGTAAGTATGCCAGGGCCCGTAAGCCTGAAAGACCCTGTGAAGGCAGCTGCAGTCGAGAAGAACAAGAAGTGGGCACCCCAGGCTCACACCAAGCTCTACGTGCTTTCCAGGAGTCTCTTCTCAAACACGGGGATACCGAAGGAAACATGGGAGCAGAGGAGACCAGCTTCCCCACCTGCCTGCCCTACGGGCCACCTCTGATACCGCTGGGTCAGGCCCAGCCAGCAAGTGTCCTCCTGAGCGTGCCACATACACGGCAGCTCTAAAACACCGTCCTCACCCGCCTCCAGCATCTGCCGCTGGGCAGTCTACTCTACCGAGGGCCCTTCCCTCCCATATCACTGTCCTCCAAGCTCACCAGCCCCAACCTCCCTGCCTGTGGCCAATGGGGACACATGTAATGCCTGGGCTCCCATCAGTGGCCTTTTCTGGGTGTGACCTGCTGGAGCCACAACAGCAGGGCCTGGCGGGGCTGAGAGCCAGGCCTGTGCCAAGGCTCATGGGCTCTCAGCGACAGGAGAGCTCCACTTGCCTGCGTTTGAGCTGGGTCTGTGCCCAGGAGCATGGCCAGCAGCATCTGTGGGCAGGATGAACTCAGGACAGCACACAAAATGTGTGTTCGCCAGCAGGGGCTAGCGGCTCATGCGTACTTGCCTCGGCCCCTGACCTGCAGCCCCGACAATAAAAAGGAGGTATGAGAAAGGAGCTTCCGTGCCACCTCCTTAGTCACAACAGCCCCAGGCTGAGCCCCAGCACACCTGGCCTCCTGTCTGAAGCCACCTTCCATCCCTTCTGCTATTAGAGGCCAAAGGCAAGTCTGTGCCGTGCAGTGGCTCTCCTCCCCACACCCCAATCAGGAGCTGCTGCGAATCCCGTGAGGTGCCTCGAAGCCCCCTCGGGGTACCTGCCTACTGAAGACACGAATGTGCACAAGCTTCTGGAAGAGAATGAACAGCACCCAAGGCCCACTGAAAACTCACTGAGAAGGCATCCCGGTCCCACAAAACCAGCCAACGAGGAAGGCAGTGAGTGCCCTCCTCCACCCCATCCCTTGCTGTCTCCTTCTTCACTCCCTCCCACGGGGCGGGAGCTCTCGAGGAAAAGCCATCCTTCAACTAAGTGAAGCAGAGAAGCATCTGCAGCTTCACGATGCTCTGCTGTCTTAGGAAACCAACCTAGGCATGTTCACCCCTAGCCCCAAGGAGCTCAGCCACCAGCCTCTGGCCTCCTGGCACCCTGTGCCCCAGCAGGACCCACGCCACCGAGTGCCTCCCCTGCTGGGCTCTGCCTCCTGTGTCCCTGCCCCACGGGGATAGCAGGTGCAGCCCCAGCCAGGACACGGCTGAGGAGACCCCGCAGGGGCGCCATGAGAGGGTGCAGGGGCTGGGCCACAGCCCGGCAGCGACTCACGTGTTGCACACGGCCATCGTCTGGCAGGCCTCTCCCGTGCAGAACTCTGAGATGGTGCTGTACTGCAGGTTGACGTGGTGGAAAAATGTGGTGGCTGCGAGGGACGAGAAGCACCAGGTGTGAAAACCACCACTGCAGCATGCTGTACGTCCCAGTGCCCTGCAAACCCAGGAGGCCCGGCACTTCTTCCCGCGGGCCCTGGGGCAGCCAGCACGCGCCACAGACCAGAGACACACGTCCCGGCGCAGAGCACCGGCCCTGGAAGACGGCCACCAGCCTCTGTCTTGTGGGCTGGCACGTGTTTGCACAGCGCCAAGCTGGGCAGAGCGCCAGCGGCCGTCCAGACGGCGTCCCCTCCACGAGGGGTGGGGCAGGCAGACATGCTGTGAGCCCTGAGCCCCAGGCCTGCCCAGCGGGTGGAGGTGAGAGCCACCCTCCCCTGTGTGGGTCATGGCCTTCCCATGACCCTGGCGCTGCCGGCCTTGCAGCTGCACACCCGCTCCACAGACAGTCCCCGGCATGGCGGCCCATCCCTGGTACCCTCCCCGGTGGAGACCCTAAGTGCACTGCAGGGCCGGCCACCAGCTCCGGGGAGTCCCCGAGGAGGTGGCCACCTGCAGCCACTGTGGTGCCCTTCCCACCCCATGCCACACGCACTGTTGCTGGCCAGCCACTCGTTGAGGTCGATCTCCCGGGGCAGCACCACCAGCTCCTTGAAGCCGACGTCGGTGATTCTGGACTTGGTGTACTCTGGCTCCAGGTACATCTTCTTCTCCTCGGCAGCAGGCTTCTTTCCGTTGGGCTTTGCTTTAGACTTCCTGCCGGAGAGAAGGGAGCAGAGGGTCACTGCATGACAAACGCAGGCATGGAGGCCACGAGCTAGGTCCTAGGACATGAGCGGGGCTGTCCCTGCCAGGGGGACAACCGGGGGGCTCTTCCTGAGACACCCCAGGAGATTCTGCTCCCAGCTGGCGCCAGCAACGGAAGGAAGCTGCCTTTGTCCTCCCCTGCCACTGTCGGGCCCATGGCCTGACCAGCTGAGCTCCCTGCCACCACAAGGGGCAAGGAGGCAGAGACACATTGCCGGAGGTCTTATGCCGCAGGGCCAAACCTGGAACGCACGACAGGCAGGCCGCTCTGGGCCGCCGAAGGGCTGGGGTGGTGACCACATTAGCCAGGTTCCAGGCCCATGGATGACACTGCAGCCACCTTGGCCCGCAGGCTTGCCGGGTGGGACATAGGGGTGAGTTTCCCTGGCCCAGGCCCCCCACCCTTCTGTGCAGCCGACCTGGCCACCTGGCCTTCCAGAGCCCTTGCTGCGGGCTGACACAGCTGGAGCTCCCCTGCACAGCCCTGTTCTGCTCACCTGGGTTCCGTGCCAAGCACACAGTGCAGGATCTGGGCAGGGACAGACAGACAGGTGGGCATGAACCAGGCCAGGCATTACAGAGATCTGCTCAAAAGACCACTCTGCACCAAAAGGCTTTTTTTTTTGCTTACAGAAATGGTTACTTTCCATGAAAATATACTGTCATACAAAAACAGAATGGGCTTGTTACAGCTACTTTTATAGGACTAAATACATATATTTGAAATGTCTGTTTTCATTCAAATCCAGTATCAGTACCTAATAAGCCCCATAAACCAAAGTTCTCAGTGCTGAAGAGGCCCCCTCCTTGGTGCGGGAGCTGTGGGCCCCAAACCAGCCTCCCACCAGCTGCCCAAAGGCTGGAGCCAGGGCCATGGTTTGTGCAACCTAGGTCCACAAACAAGATGGAACGTCCCCCAAGAGGGCAAAGTGACCAACACAGTGGCCCAGAGCCCCCAGCTGGGAACACAGCCCAGGCTGGGTCTGTCATAAGTCACTGAGTGTCACACTGGAGCCCACACTGGGCACACGGGCCTCGGAGCAGAGGACCCAGTGGAGGGCCGTGTGCAGATATGGCCCCTCCCAGCAGCAACCGCCCAACGTGGAGGTGTAGGAGGGTGTAGGCTCCCCGCCATCTGGGGAGCAGCTCAGAGCAATGCTGCAGTCCTCCTGCACATGCAGGGACTCTCCAAACTTTTAAGGTTTAGCACTGGGTTCCTGGCAGTAAGTTTGAGAAACTGAAGGAAAATGCCTAATAACATGAGTCTCTTGGTTCTTAGTTGGACGACTAAATTCTTCAATGGTACACACCGTGACTTGTAGAATCAAACTGCAAATCAATACTACCAGGACGTCTTACTGACCAGAAAAGGCCACCTTTGGCTATGAACTCTCAAGGAGGGGTCACCCCCACCCCAAGAGCAGAAACTCAGGGGAAGTGTGTACACCTGCCCTGGGGACAGGATAAGACAGCCAGAGGTCTCGCAGTTCCAGGAGACACATCCTTCAGAGCCCCCAGTCCTGCTCTGCAATGCGAGGGCAGGAGTGAGCACGCTCCCGCCACGTCAAACCCACAGGCACCCCTGTCGGATGGCCACGGGCCCCCTGCACACCTGGGAGGGTCGTGGTCGGGGTGCTGGCTGGGCTGGAGGGCTGGGGGCAGGCAGGCTGAGGACCTGGACTCGGGGGCCACCATACGTGGCCAGGCCCCACCCGTTTACACCCTCAAGCTCCGCAGCGTCTATAGAAGGAGAAGCAAACCAGCTCACTCCTGGCCTCTGTCTCTGGCCCAGCTGCCCAAATGGGAATGCTCCGCGGGTCTTGGCTGGGACACAGCCTAATGGGTGGCTGAGCTGGACACGGCCATCCTAAGCACTCAGGGCACCCAGCTCCCTGTGCGCCCCTCCCCCGCCAGCCCTGCTCCAGTAAGGGCGAAAGGTCTCTGCAGCTCTCTGACCCTGTCCTTTTCTTCTTCTGTTTTGAAAAGTTGCTAGTGGTTTATTTAAGAGAAACAGGAAGGAAAAATGCTCCCCGAATGCCAGGGAAATGTTTTCCCTCAGCTTCTCAGCAAATCTTCTCCTTAAAAGGCGACGTGTTCTCAGCCTCCTGGTGCACCACCGGGAGTGGCCAGTGCCACGCAGGGCCACAGTGTCCTGGGGACAGGGCGGGACAGACCCCCGTGACCTGGAGCAAAGGCATGGATGTCTCTGTCTCTCTTGATCTCTGTTACATACACAACTGCAGTGAGCACTTCAGGGGTCCCCTTGGCTGGTGGTGGGGGGAGGCTGTTCCCTGGGGACAAGTGTGGACACACGCTTCTCAGGGACCTGTGGTCCCTTGGCCCAAGACAGCGAGGCTCCCACCCTTCCCCAGAGCATGGGAGGGCTCAGGGAGCCCAGGGGCTCTGCTGATGCCCTCAGATGCTCCACCAGGAAATGGGTGGGCAGGCCGTCTCGCTCCCTGCCCCCTGCCCTTCTCCTGACCCTGGTCTCTGCTACTGAGTCACACGCCGACCTGTCAGAAAGCCTGACGTTGCCTGGAAGATGTCCTGTGCCTACAGCCCCAGGCATGAGGGACCAGCCCACGGGACACACGTTCAGCCTGCCCTGGTTCTGCTCTGCTCACCCCCCACCAAGTGTCCGTCTGCTGGGCAGGTTCTCCACTGCATCCAGGCCCAGTCTGACACCCGCCCCTGCCTCACCCTGACTCACACCTGGCTAGGACCACCCCTGAGCTGGCCACACATGCTGGGCCTCAGCTTCGGGGTCTAGAGGGTCCTATGACCACACGTGTAGGGATGGGGCCCGTGGGGGCCTGTTGTCCAGGAGCCACGTCACCCAGTGATGAGGACCACACATCAGAACCAGCCCAGGGGCAGCTGTTAGTGGAGCAGCAGCAGGAACTGGCTTGGTGCAAGACGTGCCCGGGGTGACACACAGGCCCCCTTGGGGATGCTGCCTGAGGAAGGGTGTGGCACCCTCGTGCTGGCAAGTCCATTTCCAGGGGAGACTGGGAGCCCCTTTGGGCCGACTCTCCAAGGGCCAGGCAGGCAGCCGCGGGAGGATGTGGGCTGCGACGTGTGTGTGGTCAGAAGGCCTCAGCCTCCTCACCCTTCTCCCCTGCTGCTGTCCGCACCTGTTGTCCTGCAACAAACTGGCCAAACAGGCAGGTGCACACCAGGCCCGCCAAGCTCGACTTCTCCAAGCTGGTTCCCCTGAGCTCCCCTGTCCCCATCATCCAGGGCAGGCCTGGGACCCCTGGACCGCCGTGCAATTTGGGATGACCCCTGTGCCAGGCCCGGCAGAGCAGAAGTCTGTGGAGCCTGGTCATGGGGTCCTCTTTCCTTCAGTCCCACAGGCAGGCAGCAATGATGGGCACTGACCCAAAGGCGGCAGGACAAGGTACAAGCCAGGGCCCCTGTGTGGAAGTGGTCCCGCAAGCCCAGCCACACGGGTCCCTCCCACCCCAGTTCTGTCCTGGCCACTGCCAAGCCACTTGGCCCCTCTGGGTGGCAGACGTGGCCCTGGCCCAGTCCCGCTCCTCTGCCACCAGCAGCAACAAAGCCGAGCTTTCAGAAAACGCCCTGTGGCTTCCAGGTGGAACAGGCTACGTAACACCGTCCCTGTGGCCACACGGATGGAGGACACAAGACCCTGCGCCCCCGCCCCACAGGCACCGAGCTCTGGAGCAGGTTCTGTCCAGCCAAGGCCCAGAGGGCTGCCCAGGGGCCACACGCCTGAGCTCCTCCTCTCTGGCTCTCCCCCTACACTGCTTGCTGGGACACCCCACAGCGGCAGCAAAAGGTGGAGTCCCTGGCATGGAGCTGCACTGAAGGGACCAGAGGGTGGACACAAGGCTGAGGCCTGCCACAGGGCCTGCTGGCACCTTGCGGGGCGGGGGGGGGGGGGGCGGTGTATGGCTACAGGCACATGCAGAGAACCTCCAACAGAACCCTACATGCTCTCCTGGTCTGACGGGTGGGCTCCAAGGCCGGGACACCCATTTGGGAGGGGCCCAGGCTCCACCAAGAACATCTTCCTACTGTCTCCTCACCCTCCCCTGCTTCTGACGCCCTTACCACCTCCACAGGAGTCCCCAGACCCCACACATGCTTGGCCTGACACACTTTCTGTCCAATGTCACACCACCAGTCCCACCCAGAAGGCCCCTCAGTTGCTCAGTGTGAGCCGGCACCGACATGCAACCCATCCACGCCGAGCAAGGGGACACAAGGGTGGGGAGGGATGCCTGCCCGACAGTCAGCCCCAGGAGAGCAGTCTCCCCTAGGGACGCAGACACTCTGTGAGGGATGCACCTGCCCAGGAACGCCTGGAAACACTTGAGTGCCCCACGCTGATGCTCCCCACCAAGAGCTGGCCCCCACGGGCAGACGTGTGGCTGTCAGGGAGCAGTCAGTAACTGTCAGGTTCAGAACACAGACGCCTCCTCAAGGCCTTGCCTTGCTGAAGCAAGGGGCTGGTGGTCTCCAGGCACAGAACAGGGTCAGCTGCGCCCAGCGGGGGGCGCACCGAACCAGGAGAAGAAACGGGCAGGATAGACGGGGGCCCCCCCCCCCCCCACTTCCTCAGAGTCCTGCTCAGCCTTCTGTCCACCCCCCGTCTGGCCCCTGCGGTGCTCACCGGATGCTAGCATCCCAGGACAGCTGCGGTTCTGGCCAGGAATGAGGCAGGGCAGATGCAGGAAGTCAAGGGGAGTCAAGCTGACCGTGGAGGAGGTGGGCAGTGACAGGGCGGCCCCGTCCGGAGGCAGCCTCATGGGATGGAGACCAAAGATCCGGGGGTGGGGGAGCAGGGTTGTGAGGAACCACGGATGCGTGAACAGTGGGCCCACGGCACGCAGAGGCCCCACAGGAAGTGCTCCCACGGAAACAGAGCCTGTGCTGGTGGTGGTCTGGGAAAGGAAGGGCCCGTGGAGAGGGCGTCTGAGGGTGCCCACCCTCCCGGGTGCAGCCCACCGCTCCCCACAGCAGGCTAACGCAGGAGGGAGCTCCCGGGCCCAGGCCTGACCAGCGCAACTATCTGGGGTGGCGTGCTGGGTGCAGCAAGAGCGGCCCGTGGGTCCCGTGTGCACAGGACCCACCTGCTCCCAGGGGGCAGCAGGGCCCGAAGTCCAGGCTCCTCCTGACCTCCTTCCTAGGACACTGAGGAGAGCACAGGCTCCGCAGGGATTTCAGTGACAGCCCTGTCACCGGGGTGGTCAGGGCACACTTGGGCCCACCACCAGGGCCAGACATCTCCCTCAAGCCCGGGCCGAGTGAAAACACCAGGGCTTGGCAGCACTCCCAACCCCCAAGTTTCTGATGCAGCGGGCCTGGAGCGGGGCCTGACGACCACCTGGCATGTGGAGGCGCCCCACCTGCATCGCGTTCTTGCCACTCCTAGCACAGGTGTCACTGTAGTCCCTCCTGTCGCAGAGCCTCGGAAACCAAAAGCTAGGAGGACCCCCCATGGGACCCTCAGCAACTCCCCACGGACTACGGCCAGCCGGATGCTGTGGAGAGGGACGAGCAGGTCATTTCTCCTCCTGGTTTAACTGCCCTGCGGTCAGCACCCCCAAACAATGCATGCTTTCATAAGCCTTTGTGTCCCCTATAAAATGAGACCCACCAAGACGGAAGAAGCCAAGGCAGACTGAGAAAAGTACGCAGACACCGTGGACCCAACGTCCACGCGTGTCAGGCGCTGTTGCGAGCTGTCTGACCCACAACTGGAGCCACAATGTGGCCACGATGCTCAGAGTTCGAATTTTACTTTCACTTCTCCATCGGTGAAGTAAGCGCTCTTCCTCTGACGCTGGGCCGAGAAGTCACCTCTGTCGTGAAGTCCTCTCAGATTCCCCCAGTAAGGAGGGCCTGGGCCTCCAGTCTCCCACAGCGGCACGCCGGTGCTCGGCCGGGTCGGTCTTGCCTCTGCCTTCTGCAGAACCCGCGTCAGCATTCGGCTCTCTCCCACCACACACACACGCACAGACGTGCCCTCACGCACAGTGCACGCACCCACGGTTCCCTACACACTCCCATGACGGTCATCGTTCCTGGTTTGAACCAAAGGCCTGGAGCAGAGCACCCACACCTTGCCGGCCATTCTAAATCTCACACCCTAACATTACGAAAGGACAGCTTTGGCCAGCTAACAGGTGGGATCTCTGGTTTCCACTTAGAATTCACTGTGAGTCCTCCCATGCGGCACGCAGGTGACCGGCCGTGGGGAAGGACCCCATGGAAGAGACAGGCAGAAACCAGAGGTGCCCACAGACAGGCTCCAGAACGGCCTCCGTCACTCCACGCCGACCACCAGCTGGGCCTGGCTTCCCCTCAGACCATCACACCAAGAGGCCTGCTTACTTTGGCTACAATTGGAAAAGCAAGAGACATTCACTTTCAATTTTAAAAATGATGACCCACTGAAGTCTCAGGCAAGTGCAAGATGTTCATACTGAAGGAAGCCAGATCTGAGTCTACAGTGTGACGCAGGCTCTGCCTGTGCTCCTGACTCCTGCGAGCACGGGTGTCCGGCGCCCCTCGGAGCCCATCTTTGGGGTCAGCCGGCCTGCTGCTGCGGCCCGCCGCCCCCACACCCTCCCACCAGCAGGCCGCACTCGCTCTACCCAGAGCCTGAAGCAGGCTTCTACTCACAGAACCGGCACTGGAGTGAGTTTCTCTAGACCCCTCTGCAGGTCAAAAAAGAAGTTAAAAAAGCTGTCAGAAGTGGCTTTTCTGGCAGCCCCCAGCCCCACAGCTATGGCCCATGTCAGGTCTCTGGACAAGGCCACTCCTGGATAGGCTCCGGTCATCCCACTTGGGGACAACGGGACACACACCCTGCCGCCCTGGCAGGCTTGGGAGAGGGCAAGGCAGGACTGCCGTGGCCACAAAAGTGGTTAACCACGAAGAGGGAGATGGGTCCCCGGTGGGCCCCCTGTTCTCATCCAGATCCTCCAGGGCCGCACTCCCTCAAGGAGCACGAGCTCCCTCCCACAAGCAACAGAAGTGCAGGCATTTAGGGAAAACCCGGCTCCAAACGAAGTTCCTGGCCAAATCCAGCCCCCCACCCCCAGCAGCTGTACACCGCCAGGACCTTAGCTGGGAGGCGCGGCAATTACAGCCATTCCTCCCCAGGCTGACCTGGGGTAGGAACCAGGGACAGTCAGACCACCCCCACCGTCCCCTGCCCGGTTCACCTGAGCACTTGGCCGACTGCCTGGAGCACCATTTTGCAGCTGAGTCCAGTTTTGGGGGGCTGGCTGAGCAGAGCTCGGTCTGTGGGGAGACTGCTGTGATCTCCAAGCATGGTGGGGCAGTGCAGAGATGGGGCAGGAAAGTGGGAGCCAGGGCACCAGATAGCCGCTCCCTCCTTCCTCCCCTCCCTCGCTCCTTCCCTCCAGGAGACCAGCCAATGAGGACAGCAGGGGAAGAAAGAAGGGCTCCGGCCTGGCAGAGACAAACAGCTGCTCCTTTACAGGCAAAGGCTGGCCAAGTCTGGGTACATGAGGGAGCGTCTCAGTCGCCTTTTCAAAGTGGCGCCTTGCGGGCACTGTATGGGGTTAAGGCCACTGCCGAGGACACGGACACCAGCTTTGGGAAGGACCCATCAGCAAGGCCCCGGGGTGGTACCACAGAGCAGGAAGCAGCGCTGCCCCAGGAGCTCGGGGCGGCCAGCACACAGCCCTTGCCCGAGCCCAGCCCAGCTGAGACGAGAAACCGGCAGGGGGTGGGCTGGAGGCTAGCCGGGCGCAGACAGGCTGGCCACGCACCTGCAGAGCACGGACATGGGCTGGCAGCACACCTACCCTGGGGCAGCCGTGGACAGGTAAGGCTGGCTGGCTCCCAGGGCGCCCCGAGCAGGCACTGAGCTGGAACTGGGCAAAGACCGCTCTTGGAGGGCAGCCCCACAACGCCTTCCTGTGGGGGTACAAGAAGCTGAGCGCCCAAGGCCCTCTTTGCAGCTGTTGTAGACACAGGAGGCCATGAAGGACTGAAAAATGAAACGTCTCCAAGAGGATGGTGCTCTGCTCAGCCCTGGTTTCAGTTCTGACCACAGGGACCGTGTCAGCCCGTCCCCACGCTCCTTGCGAAGCCCCGCCCAGCACAGAGCACAGCCAGAGGTCTGCCAGGCCCCTGCACCCATATGCCCAGGATCAGCTCTGCCCCCCACCCCCGAAGGCCACATCCCACAAAGGGCCCTACTGACCTTCTCATCCGTCCAAGCTCTACCCTACTCTGCAGGGACCACCCCGGAGCCACCGAAAGGACAGATCAACGTGCAACAGCACAAGGCAGCCTCTGCCCGCAACAGCGCTCCGGCCACCTGGGAGGCAGGACAAAAAAGGCCCCTTCTGTCCTGGCAGGACAGTGTCTCCGGGGCCACCCTGGGAGTCAGCATGACTCACGTGCTGCTGCCCAGGGGAGAGGCGCTAACGGGATGACCACACAGCCCCTGGCAGGTGAGATGCAGAGTCCCCGGGAGGGGAGGACCAGCCTGCGGGGGCCGCAGCAGAGCACTAGAAGGTCGCTCCAGGCTCACCTTGTTCCACTGCCTGCCCTGGCATCAGAACCAGCTGTTTCTCCAGGAAGCCCTGGTCCCTTCTATTGGAGATGAAAACCTGACACTCGGCTGCTGGGTGGTACTCTCCTCGGTCCTCTCTGCTGACAGAGCAGGCAGGGAGACGCGCGTGCGTCAGGATACACCTGAATCCCCATCTCTGTGCCCATCTGTATCTGCATAACCCTGTGCACCATGCCCCCGACAGATCCGTCACCCGTGGATCACTCCAGCCTGCTCCCCTGGCTTGTCTATGACCTACCCCCCTCCAACAGGGAGACACCTCTGAGGAGCCACCAGGGTCTGAATCACTTAGTCAAAACCATGGCAGGGGAGCTCCACGCTGTGAAGGCAGCAAAGCAAATGGGCCCAGCACCTTTATTAATGGTGCAGGCAAGCGCAAGGACAGCTTAAAAGCAAATGGGAAGGGGCGCCTGGGTGGCTCAGTCGTTAAGTGTCTGCCTTTGGCTCAGGTCATGATCCCAGGGTCCTGGGATCGAGCCCCGCATCGGGCTCCCTGCTTGGCAGGAGGCCTGCTTCTCCCTCTCCCACTCCCCCTGCTTGTGTTCCCTCTCTCGCTGTCTCTCTGTCAAATAAATAAAATATTAAAAAAAAAAACAAAAAGCACACAGGAAAAGCTTCGTGGCTGAGTCCAACGAAATAGAAGAGAACAAGACACAATACGCCCTCCACTGACAACCAAAAAACCCCAGAAAGACACATGCACAAGACAGATGAAAACTATAGCCCAACAAATTAGGCAATCTCAGAAATTAAATGACTTAAAGATTTGAAGAGGGAGGCAAAATAACTCAAAAGAGGAACCAGAAATGAGAGCCCCTGAAATGCAGGCTAAATCAGAAGGAACACAAAGCCAACATGGCAGGAAACACAGGATGGAAAGGAGGAGTTTTTTAGATAAAAAAGGAACGAAGAGACATTCACTTGCATGATGACAGGGTGACAGGTCCCGGGCTGACCTCCACTACCAGCATCTACTAACTGGGTGAAATACACAAAGCAATGGGTTTCAGATGCTGGACAACACACTGTGGTTCAGGACAGTGCCCAAGAGCAGGGAACCCAAGGGTGAGCAGCAATCCACTGCCTGCTGGAGGCTGGGGTGTGGGAAGGCGAAGCCTGCGCAGGCCCTGCAGTCTCAGATGGAGGCAAGGATCAAAGCTGGGGCTGCTGTAATGTGCAGGGCAGTGAACCAGACGAGCTGGGCTGCCCAGAGAAGGGATGCCAGAAAGAAGGACAGAGCCAGTTAAGCCTCTGGCCAACTACTCGGATGGGGGCATGCAGGGCCCCTCCGAAGGCCTGGCAAAGAGCAGCTATGGGGAGCTGTGGAGGCTGTCAGGGCAGAAGACAGGCACTGCCACTCCCAGAGTAGAGAGAGAGAGGGCACTCCACTGAGGCTCCACAGGACCTCCACTGAAAGCCACGCCAGAACAGGGCTACAGCAGCCCCAGGGGAAGGTTTCTCTAGACCTGCCCTCATCAGGCTTCACCAAGCCTCAAAGGGTTCCTGCTGAACCAACAGCAAATGAACTGCACACTGCAATAACCACAGACTCTTTAAGGAAGGACAATGAAAACCAGAGCTTTAATAACACTTGCCACCACAATGTCTAACGAGCGCACACACATGCACACATGTATGTGAAGGAGCAAAAAACGTTACCCACAACCAGGAAAATAAGAGACAAAAGAAACAGACCCAGACACAACAAAGATGCTATAAGTAACAGACTTTAAAACCACAAGAATAAATACATTGGATGATTCAAGGATTGACAGGCAGTAGACCACTGAATGCTGACAATAATGAGACAGACAAGTTCTTTTACAAACGTAAGTTACCAAAACGGACACAAGAAAAAATAGAAAATCTGAATTTATAATTAAGAACCTTTCTACAAGGAAATGCCAAAAGCAGGTGGCTTTATGAGTGAATTCTACCAAATACATAGACGAAATAATACCTGGGGCGCCTGGGTGGCTCAGTCGGTTAAGCGTCTGACTCTTGTTTCAGCTCATGTCATGATCTCAGGGTCATGGGATCAAGCCATGCATCAGGCTCTTCACTCAGCTGGGAGTGTGCTTGAGGGTTTGCTCTCCTTCTCCCTCTCCTCCCACCACTTGGGCACTCTCTCTTTCTCTCTCTCAAAAAAAAAAGAAAGAATACCATTCTTACAAAAATTTTCCCAGAAAACAGATGAGGAAACACCACCCAGCTAATTTAATGAGGCCAAATAAGAACACCACAGGATAAGATAAATTACAGAATATCATCCATGAACACAGATGTAAAACTCCCTAAGAAAATATTAGCAAAACAAATCCAGCAATATATAAAAGGAGTAGCAGATCATAACCAAGAGAGGTTCGTCCCCGGAATCTAAGCTTAGCTAACATTTGAAAACCAGTCAATATAATTCACCATATTAACAGACTAAAGGGGAAAAGATGATCATCTCAATTAGATGTAGAAACAGTACGTGGCAAAATGTTCATATACACTCCCAGCAAAAAAGTAATAGAAGGGGACATTCTCAACTGGAAAAAGGCAGCCACAAAAAAAATCTAAAGTTAAGGGGCACCTGGGTGGCTCAGTCGGTTAAGTGTCTGACTCTTGATCTCAGCTCAGGGTCTTGATCTCGGGGTTGTGACTTCAAGCCCCATGGGGCAAAAGACCAGCACACCTTACCAAGGAAGCTATTGGAATAGCAGATAAACACAAGAGAAACTGCTCAGCATCACTGGTCGGTACGGAAATGCAGATTAGATCCATCTCCGAAGAGATTCCACTAGGCTGGCTAAAATTAAACACACTAAGAACCCAAGTGTGGGTAAGAAGGCAAAACAACCAACACTCTGACACACTGCTGGTGAGAGTAGACAACAGCACAACTACTTGAGAAAAGAGTCGGAAGTTTGTCATAAACGTGTCATCTACGCTATGAACCAGCAAGTCAGAGCCTACGTATTTACCCAAGAGAAACGAAGCCGACGTTCTCACAAAGGCACACAAGAATGTTCCCAGCAGCACTACTGCAACAGCAAACACTGCAAACAACCCCAAAGTCCACCAACAGAAGAACAGGCTGATTACGGTCTATTCATACAACGAATACTACTCAGCGATCAAACGCCGAACATCACTGATAAGACGCATCATGTGCTCAACCTCACAGACATCATGCTGAGAAAAAAAAGGCCAGAAAGAAAATCGTAGGTCCATACAGTTCCATTTATATGAAGTTCTAGAAAAGGTGAGGTTGATCTTTGACGAAAAGAAATCAGAATGGTGGTTGCCTCTCAGGAGGGGAGCAGCAGGGAAACGGTGAGGACAGAATTTTCTGGGCTTGGGGGTGTAAAGCACAGGGTGTTCACATCTGTCAAGACTCAGCTAACTGTACACTTGAGATCTGTGCATTATACTGTCTGTAAATTATACACCAATTTTAAAAAACAAAGTTTTTATAAAGGAAGATAAAGCATTTTAGTGAAAGCAGTAGATGAACTGAAAGACTCGACACTGCACAGTGAACGGGCCCCCATCAAAGCACAGCTGCCCACGGAGGACTCACCATCAATCAGTGCACTTGGGACACTGAAAAATCCTTCCAGAAAACCACTAGAGCTTGCCAGGGAAGCTGTATTTTCATCAGACTCCGAGTGATGCTTTCCGTCAGAAGGCTGTTGTTACAGACAGAATGCGTGTGTGTCCCCCACCCCTCAATTCCTACACTTAGGTCCTGCCAGTGGGGTGGTGTCTGGGCGCGTGGCCTCTGGGAGGTGATGAGGGGTGAATGACATCATGAAGGTGGGCCCCACGATGGGATTGGTGACCTTAAAAGGAGAGAAAGGGATCTCCACCCCCCCGGCCCCCCAACACACCCAAATCAGCCAGGACCCTGATGTCCGACTCCAGAACCGTGAGACTAAAGGGGTGTTGTCTATGTTACCCATCTGTAGTGTTCCGTTCTGGTGGCCTGAGCTAAGACAGCTAAGTGTGGTCAAAGAGGCACAAGGAAAGGAAAGGGGAGCCGAAGACTTCTCATCTATCCAAAGTGTCTTTCAAGTCTAAGTTCTCAGCTGGGGGTGATACTACCCCAGGGAACATTGGGTAATATCTGGAGACGTGGGCCAAGGCCAGGGCAGCGCCCCCGCCCCCCCCCACCCCAAGAATCACCCGGCCGCACACGTTGATCCTGCAGAGGTGAACAAGCCTGCGTGCAGGTGCAGACAGGAGCTCAGGCCCCATGGTGCCCACCAGGCCTCTCTGCACTTCCATCACAGCTTCTCAAGCTGCTCCCAGACTAGCAGCAGCAGCATCTGGGAGCCTGCCCGAAATGCCAGTTCTCAGGTCCTCCCGGCCCCACCAGCCGGACACTGCAGTGAAGCTGGCACGTGGGTGAACAAGCTCTCCTATGGTCGACTTCCTTCTCTTTCTCTTTTTTTTCCTTCCCCTATGCTCATCTGTTTTGTTTCTTACACTCCACATATGAATGAGATCATATGATCATTGTCCTTCTCTGACTGATGTATTTCACTTAGCATAATACCCTCAGAGCTCTGATTCAGGCTCTGTGTTCAACTCTGAGTCTGCTTGTCCCTCTCCCTCTGATCCTCCTCCCGCCCAGGGGTGCATGCTTTCTCTCTCAAATAAATAAATGAATACAATCTAAAAAAATAAAACCTCGGGGTGCCTGGGTGGCTCAGTCGGTTAAGTGGCTGCCTTCGGCTCGGGTCATGATCCTGGGGTCCTGGGATCGAGCCCCACGTCCGGCTCCCTGCTCAGCGGAGAGCCTGCTTCTCCCTCTTCCTCTGCCTGCCTTTCTGCCTACTTGTGCTCTCTGTCAAATAAATAAATAAAATCTTAAAAAATAAAAATAAAAAAATAAAACCTCTCTAGTTCCATCCAAGTCATTGCAAATGGCAAGATTTCATTCTTTTTGATGGCTGAGTATTATTCCATGTAAATACACACACACACACTACATCTTCCTTATCCATTCATCAGTGGATAGAGACTTGGACTGTTTCCATAGTTCGGTTATTGTTGATAATGCTGCTATGAACATTGGGGTGCATGAGCCCCTTCAAAGCTTTATTTTTGGAACCTCTGGGTGAATACCTAGTGGTGCGATTGCTGGGTCATAGGGTAGCTCTATTTTCAACTTTTTGAGGAACCTCCATACTGTTTTCTGGAGTGGCTGCACCAGTTTGCATTCCCACCAACAGTGTAAGAGGGTTCCCCTTTCTCCACATCCTCTCCAACACATGTTGTTCGTGTTGTTCATTTTAGCCATTCTGACTGGTGTGAGGTGGTATCTCAGTGTGGTTTTGATTTGTATTTCCCTGATGATGAGTGAAGTTGAGCATCCTTTCCGGTGTCTATTGGCCATCTGGATGTCTTCTCTGGAAAAGTGTCTATTCATGTCTTCTGCCCGTTTCTTAACTGGATTATTTGTTTTTTGGGTGTTGAGTTTGGTAAGTTCTTCACAGATTTTAGATATTAATCCTTTATCCCGTATGTCATTTGCAAATATCTTCTCTCATCCGTAGGCTGCCTTTTAGTTCTGCTGATTGTTTCCTTCGCTGTGCAGAAGCTTTTATCTTGAAAACTCAATAGTTCATTTTTGCGGGGCGCCTGAGTGGCTCAGTCGTTAAGCGTCTGCCTTCGGCTCAAGTCATGATCCCGGAGTCCTGGGATCGAGTCCCATATCGGGCTCCCTGCTCGGCGGGAAGCCTGCTTCTGCCTCTCCCACTCCCCCTGCTTGTGTTCCTGCTCTCGCTGTCTCTCTCTCTCTGTCAGATAAATAAATTTAAAAATCCTTAAAAAAAAAAAAATAGTTCATTTTTGCTTTTATTTTCCTTGCCTCCAGTGACATGTCTAGTAAGAAGTTCCTAGAGATGAGGTCACAGAGGCTGCTGCCTATGTTCTCCTCTAGGATTTTGATGGTTCCTGTCTCACATTTAGATCTTTCATCCATTTTGAATTTATTTAAAAGATCAACATTTCTAAACAATCTTTTTTTATTGTGGCAAAATACACATAAACGTACCTGTCTTCACCATCTCTAAGAGCCCAGCTCAGGGGCGTTAAGCACATTCACAATGTTGTACAGCTGTCCTCACCAATGGTCTCCAGAACTTCCCATCTTCCCAAACGGAAACTATCCTCATGAAATACCGACCCTCATCCCTCCCCCGGCCCCGGCGCCCACCGTCCACTCTCTGTCCCCCTGAGTCACCGACCCCCGTCCTCCCCCGGCGCCCACCGTCCACTCTCTGTCCCCGAGTCACCGACCCCCATCTCTCCCCTGGCCCCAGTGCCCACCGTCCACTCTCTGTCCCCCTGAGTCACCGACCCCCGCCCCTCCCCCGGCGCCCACCCTCCACTCTGTTCCCTGTGAATCTGGAGACTCTAAGGACCTCACGTGGGGGGAATCCTACAGTACTTGTCCCTCTGTGTCTGGCCTGTCTCACTCAGCATCACGTCCCCCAGGTCCATCCACGCTCTGGCAGGTGTCAGCGTGTCCCTCCGTGTTCAGGCTGAGTGACGGTCCGGTGTGTGGATGGACCACGTTTATCCGCTCGTCCGTCGACGACGCTTGGGCTGCTTCCCTGTGTCAGCGGCTGTGGACGTGGGTGTGCAAGCATCCACTCGCGTCCCTGCTTTCGGTTCTCTGGGTCAATACCTAGAGGAGGAATCACTGGAACACACGATCACTCCATTTTCAGCTGTTTGAGAACCGCCACGCCGTTTTCCACGGCTGCTGCACCGGCTTCCTTTCCCGCTGAGTGTGCGGGAGGGTCCACCCTGCACGTGCTCCCGCTCGCGGGGTTTTTGCTTTCTGTGCTCCTCTTGTGGGTATGGTTGGCGTGGAATGGGCACAGGGGGTTGGTATGGCTGAGAACAGGCTTTGAGGTGTGGAGATGCAGATGAAGGGGAGGTCCTAAACCTGGATTTGAAGGACCCAGAAGAACTCACGGGTCCTCTACACTCACACCTTTTCTACCTCTGTCCACCGAGAAGGCCAAGAAAACATAACCAGCTCAGAAGCGGAGAGCACACCTGATGTCCAGACTGTGGCCTCTACACGTCGCTGCCCCTGTGGCAGCCAGGCGGGTTCCCGAGCACGGATTCCAGGTGTGTACCCTGCTGTCAGGGGAAAGGACTGCAACGGTGTCTGACGCCAGGAGGATCACCGTCACCATGACTCAGAGCTAGCCTGAAGACATTCCATGGCCAAGGGTGGGGCAATTTAAGGATACAGGGAAGGACAACAACCCAACCCTTGAAACAGAGGTGTTCAAACCTTTGTCTAACGGTACTTTTCTTCACAAAAACACTTCGTTGTTTACCTTTGGAGGATGGCAAAGAACCAAAGCCTATTCTGAAGGACAGTCAATGAAAGGACAGAGTGAGCACTTGTCCCGCTCCTCAAGGAGCCTGCTTAGTTGAGGAGGGAAAGGTTTTCCTTACGCAAGTATTCCATCTGACCAGCGGGCAAGGGAGGCTGCGATGGGGCCTTTGTAATGCCAACAAAGGAGTGATTCTGGGCAGCGGTCGAGAGTCCGCAAGCAAGTCACAGACAGCCCGAGAAGCACAAGCCTCCGACTGGAGGGACACCACCCCCGCCGAGGAGTCTTACCCCCAAAGAAGAAGAACTCCAACCAACTAGTGTCTCGGGATAGCTGACAACTTACAGGACACACGGAGGAATGTGCTGAACTCTCCCACGGGGTGGCTGCGAAGCAGCACAGGCAAAGCTGCTGGGTCTCCTCCACGGGCCCACAGGGAGAACAGAGACGGCGCAGGGCCTGCGGACTGAGAGACTCGCCGAGTCAAGTCTGCAACCTAGTCAACAGTGCTGTGCCAACGTCACCCTCTTACACCGCAGTTGTGTGCGGTGTCACCACGCAGGGGCTGGCGGAATGGGACACTGGATTCTCTGGGCTGCTTTTGCAATTTCTTGTGAGTTTATAATCATTTCAAAATACAAAGCTAAAAAAGAATTATAAAACCTGTCATCGAACTGCAACATACGGACTTTCCTTGAATCCATGAACACTGATTGGATATGTAATGTTATTACAAGGACTGCTGCTTTGATATGATAACAAAATGCTCTCTGTTTAAGGAAAAGCAGTCCTGTCCTGTCACGGCTCCAGAATTTGCTTCAGAGTAGCTTGGGTGATGGGGTGAAGGGAAGAGAACAGGAAGATTAGGGTCTTACTGGGTGTGAATGCGGAACAGAGCTTAGAGCCCACATGCCCACTGAAACCTCACCCTTAACTACACACTCCTCATTTAAAATCTGGACATGAATCCAGCCTCCAGCCAAGAGACAGGCTTGCTCGTCAACACCCGGGCTCATGGCGTCCTTGGCAGCACCCTCCCTCAGTGCGCGGGGGCTGCCTTGGAACGGTCAAGCCCTGGGCCGCAGTGCATTATGATGTCACACACGGTACAGCAGAGCCCATGCGAGTGTGAACTGGTGTGCGAGAAATCAGGTCCACAGCGACAACCCTGGATAACCAACAGAGGCACCGCTCTGCCAGGTCAGGAGTGCCACACTCTTGTCCACGGTGACGGAAAGCATGTCTTCCTCCTCGCATCTGCACGGACAGCAAGGGCTTCTGGCTCTGCACGTGGGGCCTTCTAGGGGGACGTGGGCACACAGGCACGTGGCAGGGGTGAGGGTGCTCCCTGGACCCCTCCAGGCATCTGCACTTGGCCAGTGACACCACTGGCTTTCACAACAAATGGAAGGGGGCACTGTGTGGGGCAAACTCATACTTTTAAAGCAAAGTCTAAGAACAACTAGTGGTGACTATCCTGACTTCCCCAGAACTGCCCAGCAGGAGGGAGGGAGGCATGTCTCTGCTGCCGAGACCCTGTCCTGTCTCCTCACACCCAGGCCCACCTCTGCTTGGCCTGGGTGGGGACTTCCATTCCTCCAGAGGAGGCACGAGGGAGACGAGTACCCTCTGGAGTTGTCCCTCTAACCTGGGTGGGTCGCAAGTCAAGTCTTGCTCTGCACGTGTGTTCCAGGAGCTTCTGGAAACCCAGCAGTCCTGACTTGGGCAGGTGCTCCATGGTGGCCCTGTGCTGTGGCGGGGGGGGAAGCCGGAGGTCCCACCAGGCCTGGCACTATGATCACCGCGTGGCCGGGGGACGTGGCTGGAAGCTCAGTGGGACCACAGGGCAGCCAGTGTGCACCCCACCCCCAAACACACACATCACACCAAAGGAGCGAACAGAAACAGGGCTTTCCCATGCCAAGGGCTGCCTTTCTCTGCCACCAAAGGGCCCACTGCTTTCACACACTGAAGAAAGCAAGTCTGGGGAAATAAAAGCAATTTCAAACCTCACTCGGTTTTGCTAAGTGTGCACACCTTTCAAACCAGAAGGTCCTCAAAACAGAACTTCCAATCAGGGCATCCACCCTGGTCAAGGTGCAGTAACAGGGACCGGACTTTACCTCCTGCTTGAAACAACAGGACACTGGATAAAATGTGTGACGGCTTTCAAGACCCCAGACAATAGAGCACAGTGACCCTGGGGACGGGAGCTGACAAGGTAAGCCTGCACCACAGGGAGAAGCCCAGTGGGACCCTGAGTTGACCAGTCTCCCACTGGGAGGCTGGGGAGGCCAGAGCAGCTAGAGGTTGAGGGGCAGGGCACCCAAGAGGAGAGAGCTGCACGGATGTGTTCAGGGCCCCAGGGGGTCCTTGGCCGAGCACTGGCTGGGCTGTGTTTGTAAGGGAACTACTGAGGGGTGGTATGAGCCACCTGGGAGGGGTGGAGGGACAGTCCTCGAGGCTCACGTGGGGGCTGGAAGGAGTCCCTTCGCCACTGGTCAGAGTGGAAAAACTTGGCCCATGGTGTCAGATGTAATACTCAAGAAGGTGTGCATCAGCAGTGAGAAGCATTAGCTCTCTGTGGAACAGCGCCATAACCCCAGCAAATGAAGAACACAGACAAGAACTGAAGATGAGCAACCGTTTCCAAAAGGAGTCCAAGCAACACAGCTCAGGAATAGCTATAAACGTACAAAAACATGCAGACCAAAAAAGGCAGAGCTCACATGGTCTTTCATCTAGTCGGGAATGCCAAGCCTTCAAGGAAGGAGGAAAATGCAACCCATTGTTAAGAGTCAAGCAATCGATGGAAAAGGACCCCAAAATGGCCAGATGACAGAAGATGAAGACAACATGCGAAGCTCAGCACAGCTGTGTCCCCACCTGCTCCAGAAGCTGCAGGAAACACTGAGCATGTTAGGGAGAGACAGGGAAAACTTGCTTTAAGATCCAAATTGAGGGGCGCCTGGGTGGCTCAGGTGGTTAAGCGTCTGACTTCGGCTCAGGTCATGATCCCGGGTTCCTGGGATCGAGTCCCGCATCGGGCTCCCTGCTAGGCGGGGAGCCTGCTTCTCCCACTGCCCCTGCCTCTCTCTCTCTCTCTCGGACTCTCATGAATAAAAAAAAAAAACATTAAAAAAAAAAAAAAAAAAGATCCAAATTGAGGGCACCTGGGCGGCTCAGTTGGTTGGGTGACTGCCTTCGGCTCAGGTCATGATCCTGGACTCCCTGGATCAAGTCCCGCATCGGGCTCCCTGCTCGGGGGGGAGTCTGCTTCTCCCTCTGACCCTCCCCCCTCTCATGTGCTCTCTCTCTCATTCTCTCTCCCTCAAATAAATAAATAAAATCTTCAAAAAAAAAAAAAAAAGATCCAAACTGAATTTCTGGGTAGGATTAACAGCCAACCGAACGCAGCAAGAGCAAGGACGAATGAACCTGAAGACGCGGCAAGAGAGGCTTCCCAAAATGTAAACTGGGAAAAGGCTCTGAAGCAAGGAGCAGCCCCCCACCCCCTGTGAGCCCACACCGCCCAGCAAGCCGCTTGGGGACAAGCTGCAGGCCGAGGGACACCCTCTTAAAGCACATGTCTGACAGAGGACTTGCATCTAGAAGGTTTAATGCCCCCCATGACTCAACAAGAAGACCAAACCCAGTAGGAAACAGGCAAGCGGTCTCAGCAGACCCCCCTCACCGCAGGAGCAGAGTTGGCACAGATGAAGCGCTGGAGGTCATTAGGTCCCGAGGAAAGGTGGCGTAAAACCACACGAGCCACGGCCTCGCTCCCCTCGAAGGGCCACGACTGTGGAGCCTGCGGGCACGCGCCCGGGGCTGACCAGGGGCGAACTCCGGGACTCCCACTCGCAGCTGGCACCGGGGTCGGGGGCGTGATCGCCGCACAACACGGCTCAGCAGTTCCTTAAAATGTTCAATGTACGTGTCGTTCGACCCAGACCCTCCAGGGAAGAGAAGGCGTGTGTCTGTACACAGACCTGTGCGCACGTGGGGAAACAGCCCCCACGGCTCCCGGCAGGTGGAGAGATGGACCGGCTAGGCCTGCCTGTGCCAGAGTCCCACCCGAGGACACGGACGACAACCTCCCGACACACACAACAATGTGGGCAATGGCAAACTCACGCTGAGGGGATTTCACTCACTAAGCGGCCGCAAAATGTCACTAATCCGTAACGAGAGAAGCATGACGGGGTTGCCTGGAAGGGGCTGATGGGTGGGTCCCCTTCCTTGACTGTGGAGAGGGCCCTGTGGCTGTTGGCTGTGCACACGCACGGGAACACGTACAGGCCAGTGTGTGTCAGGTACGGCCGGCAGACCTTGGCAGCTCCCGTCCCATGCTGACGGGCACCGTACACTCAGCCTGCCCTTCCAGCGTGGCCCCTCCTGGCTCCTCAGGAGACGCGTGCTCCACTCTCCCGGCTCCCGCCACACCCGTCCGCCAGCAGGCCTCCGGGCTATCTAGAGCGCATCAGCCCGGCCGCCCTGGCGGAAGCCCCCCTTGCTCTCACTGCAGGACGGCAGTGGCCGACGGGTCTCCCTCCTCCCTCCCGTGCCCCTCCGGTCTGTTCTCTCTGTCCCAGGATGCTGCCCGGGTGCTCACTCACCCACACGAGGCTGGATGGCAACTCTAAACACACGCACCTGCCTGGAAGGGAGCCACATCCCCTAAAACACCATGTCGCCCCACAAGAGGGCTGATGCAGAAGGACACCCGCGGGCCACAGCGCCTGCCTGGGGCCAGGGTCCTCAGGGGAAAGGTGTACTGTCCATCTGAAGTAAGCTGACTCCAGCTGAAGGCAGCAGAAGGCCCAAGGCCGGAGGCGTTAAGTGCCCGTGATTCCTGCTCTGGGTCAGGCACTGCGACACGCAGCCAGCCCCCCCACCCCACCCCTGCGTCCTGCCAGCACAGCTGCGTGCTGCCCCTGCCTCCTCCCGGTGCTCGGCCAGGAGCCCGGCCCCTCTCCTGGCTCCTGCAGGTTGCCTCCGCCCCCAGTGCCTCACCAGGCCCGGAGCAGCAGGGCCCAGGCGCCCCAAGGGCACCGCCACATGGCGCCAGCACCATGCAGATGTCCCCTGGCGCAGCATCCAGGCCCTGGCCAGGGGCCTGTGCGTGCTCGCTGCTCCCTCCATGATGGGACACACGGGGCGGCCACGACAGAACAGTGACTCTGTCTGCAAATGTGCTGGACGCCAGGAGGGAGCGAGGGTGCTGGGTGGGCGCCACCCTCCCCCCCTCCCCTCCCACAAGTGTGGACAGAGGGCCAGTCTGTGCCGGGCTGGGCTGAGCCGCACAGAAATGCGTGGCTGGCTCTGCCCGCTCCCAGGAAATGCCAGATCGGGGGGCTGGGGTGCGTGCTGCTTCCTCAGCGCTACGTTCCATACCCGGAGAGCGTGCCTGGCACACGGGGGGCACAAAAAGAACATGTGTGGAGAGGGGCGCGCCGGCCAGCCCGCTGTTAAATACGGAAGCGAGGACAGAAAAAGGTCTTTCTGATGTGGTCATTCTGGAGAAGACCCGCACCCCATCAGCGCTCTGCTGTCTGCCACCGAAAACCCCAATCCCCCCCAACTGCACACAGACCCACGCGTGTGCATTCTGCCCGCCACCAACCTGAGGCCTTGCAGGCCACCATGAAAGCCTGTCCTCCACAGGACTGCCACAGCCGGGAGCCTTGGGTGACTGCCACAGGGAGGAAGACCTGACATTCAGCCCCAGAAGAATCCAGGCGTAAGCGGCAGCCTCCTAGGTGTCCGCACACCCCTTTAACTGCACAGTGACTTGGACAGGACAGCATGTGTGCTGCTTGCCAATGTGGGGAAGGTGGCTTCACCCCCAACATGCCCTGCGAGCTCCTGGGGGTGGGGGGCTCACATTTGTGAACACTGGCATTCTGACCCCTGGCGCGCTCTCCATGAGCCAACACCTACTACAGGCAGCAGACACGTGGCCAGGCTGAGGGTGCCCTAAGCACCGAGCGGAGCGTTACTGCATGGTGGCAGTGGGCTTGCTGAGGCCCCCCCTGGCTCCTCCACACCCACAATGCAGCCTCAGGCCAGAGTACTGCTCCCTAGCAAACGGGACCACTTCCTCAGGGAGCCTGTCCAAGGAGTGCGCACGGCTTACGTGTGGTACGTGAGAGAGAGAGAGAGAGAGGCACACTGTCCACACTCACAGGCTCTGCACATCCATGCCCTTCACTCACTCCATAAAGGTGCACCAGCGCCTAGCGGAGCTCTGAGTGGGGCAGTGAGTGAGCTCACCTAGCCCCGAGCACACATGAGCACCCGACCCCAACATGCTGTGGGCAAGGGTCCAGATGGGTGAGGGCTGAGGGAAGAGGAGTCAGGAGGGCAAGGAAAAGAAGAATCTGTGCAGGGAGTAGCCCATGCAGACCCCTGGAAAGGACAGTGTGCAGAGGAGAGCCATGTGGAGAGGGCTAAAGAGACAGGGGGCAGCGAGGCTGAGGTCTGAACTGTGCCTGAGGCATGTGGGAACCCCTGAAGGATGCGAGTGGGAGAGCCATGAGCAGAGGCCTGACCTGTGTGGAGAAGGCGGGACGGCCAGTCTGGGATGGGCTGGCAGGCGGCCTGGGGCATGGCAACAGGAGAGAGGCAGAGGACAGGAGCGGATGCAAGTGCAGGGCTCAGCTAACAGGGCTGCCCCCAGGCTGCCACAGAGCCGCCCAGAGGCCCTGGGTGACCATAGTGCTGGAACTGTCACCTCAGGTGACATCTGTCTGCCGATGTGTGGAGGCACGGAACCCTCGGCTTGGTCCAGCGGCCCTGACAAGAGCCCCGTCCAGCCCTGAAGACAGGGATGCAGCAACCTGTCCAGGCACTGGCCAGCGGAGCAAGGCCCCCAGAGCACGAGGGCGCGCTCAGCCAGCACCGCCTAGACGTGGCCAGCCCTGTGCGGTTCCAAAGGCGGGTGAGCCCCTCCACAGGTGGAGTACCTTCTCACACTCAGACGTCTCAGGCCACCCAGGCCAGGGGCACCGAGCCACCAGAGCTGCCTCCTTGCTGTCCCACTGCTTTGTTCCCAAGTGAGGGCTGCACCCGGCAGGAGAAGAGGCCCCACCTGACGAGCCTGGCTGGCGAGGACCATTCCTCACAAGCCTCGCGCTTGGAGGGAGCACTCTCAGGAAGAAATCCAGAACGGGCTGCCACCGACTGCAGCCCCACAAGAAAGAAGCGCCTGCTCACCAGACCTTTCGGACAGGCGGCACTCCCTCCTTCCTGGTTATCAAAGGGCCTGTAGGAAAGGAGGCACCTCTCAGGGAGAGAGAGGAGCTGGGTATTTCAGAAAACACGCATTCTGCCTTGGACCTTGGTTCTACAGACCGCAGCGGCCTTCGAAGCAGGCAGATCCCACCGTCAGCAGCTGGAGGCATAGACACCACTGCACAGAAAGGGGCCCTCGAGCAGGGAAAGAGTGGGGGCTTCTCCCCAGTGTCTCCTGGGGCACAGGCTGGCCTAGGCCTGCTGGAAGGAGGGAGCAGGGTTCAGAGAAGGGACGGGCCCTGGGAGCAGCTCCTCTGACGCCCTCTCCCGCTGCTCCAGACCTGTGACCCTGCCTGCCCTCTCGGAAACAAGGCGAGTCACGATATATATAGTTCAGGGCACGCTGGCATCCTGGGTGAGAGAACCTGTACGGCACTGAACAGCAACGGTGGAGAGCCCCGAACCCCCTCAGAGGCCTGGAAGGCCAGAGACAGGATTATCACTATTTTTAAATCCAGAACAGCTGGCATAATGCTGGCTCCCAGAAGGAGCCCAGGCAAAACAACAGAACATCTGCACACCAGAACTCTCCGGGCACTGCCCCACGTGCATGATCTCAACAGGTCCTCCTAACCCAGTGAGGCGACCAGAGTGGATACCTTCATACCCCTTTTACGCCCAGAAAACCCACGATGAAGAAGATCCATACAAACCCCTTAAAGACATTATACAGGGCAGATGCCAGGTGCATGAACACAAAAATGTCTCCGCAAACCCCCAATCGAGTGGACCAAGAAAGCTTTCCAGCCATTAATCCACTGTGTCTACTGCTTTTCTCTATGTAAGACAAGAGTCTGGACTGTCCAGCCCATACGTGGAGTGGGACTCCTGGACTCCTCCAAGAGTCTGGAATCCAGAGGTGGACTCCTCCAGAGGCCACATATTGCAAAGCAGTGTATATATATTTGCACATGTGTGCCCAAGTGTGTATCTGTGACTATGTGTGTGTATGCGTGTATATGATTACACGTGAGTTCTGTATGCGTGTGAGTGTATACTTGTATGTGTGTGTGACTGCATGAGTTGTGTGTGTACACACGTACGAATGTGAGTGTATGTAGGTGGGTGTGCATTACATGTGAATTGTGTGAGTGTGTATGGGGGCAGTTGTATGTATGGATCTATGTAAGTTGTGCGTGCACACGTATACAAGTATGTGTGTGTGCGTGCACACACGGGACCACTAGGCAACTGTGCTCCTTTCTTCCTAAGGCTCCTGCCCTCACCTCCCCAGCCGTGACCCCTGCACTGCTGGGCCACGCCAGCCCCTGACCACGCCATTAAGAGCAGGAGCTCACAGGCACCTCATGGCTGAGGCACTCCTGCCCTCCCTCGACTCCTTCTCCTGATCTTTCGGGTTCTCACTCGTCAGCTCCCAGAGGCGCCGCCCCTCGCCACCACAGTCAACCCCCACTGTTCTCCTCGCTCTCTGCTAGCACACAGCTTACTGGTCATGCCCCTCCCCCCCATGGCCACACCAGGACTCACATCGGGAAAGCCGGGCACCACCAGATTTGTGAATGGCCGTGTCCCAGCACCAGGAACACGGTGAGGACGCAAGCACTTTCTCACTTCTCCCATGAACTGTTTCACTGGCTATGACTTCATCTTGTCATCTTCCCAGGGAGCTCTTAACACAACCTGCAGACAGAGTTCGATGACTGATGCCTCTGGCATGAGGACATGCTCCTGACAGCCTTCCAGCTGAGATGAAGGGTCACTACCATGCTAACTTCACCCTACCCTCTGTCTGCTTTCCTGGCATTTCTGTCAAACTGGCACAAGAAGCAGTAAAATTTTCAGGGGCGCCTGGGTGGCTCAGTCAGTTGAGCATCTGCCTTCAGCTCAGATCATGACCCCGGGGTCCTGGGATCGAGCCCCACATCGGGCTCCCTGCTCGGCGGGAGGCCTGCTTCTCCCTCTCCCACTCCCCCTGCTTGTGTTCCCTCTCTCACTCTGTCTGTCAAGTAAATAAATAAAACCTTGAAAATAAATAAATAAATAAATAAAAATTTCAAAACACTGGATGAGCCCTGATGTCTCTGTAAAGACAAGGGACCTGGCAACCAGGCTCCTGGCTGGCTCAAGTGTTTCCATTGCCGGTATATCCACATCCAAAGAGGGTGCAAAAAACAGTTTCAGAGAATGGATCCATAAAGCCCAAAAGCATACGCAGTGAAACGGCTGGTGTCAGAACTCCTCTCCCCTTGCCTCCCAGCTTCGCTGTGTGCACACCTGCTACCTTGAGAAGGACACAGAGACAGACAGGTGCGCGCACCCAGCCTGGCACCCTGCCTGCCTGACCCTGGCTCCCCGGGAGCTTGCATGACACACAGAAAGGAGCACGGGCCAGCTTGGAAAGTCTTCTGGGAAACAGCAGGAGCAAGACCTCAGTGTCACACGGAGAACAGCCAGCGCAGTCCCTAGAAGACAATGACGGATGAGCTGGACATCACCAAAAGTTAAGGATATTTGCGTCTCAGAAGACACCAGTAAGGCAATGAAAGGACAAGCCACAGACTGGAAGAGAGGATGAGCAAACTGCAAAGCGACACAGGACTTTCGTCCACAACAGATAAAGCACTCTCAAAACTCTAAAATAGAAAGACAAACTACCCCATTAAGAAGTGGGCAAGGGATTTGAGAAGACACTTTCCACAAAGAAGGAAAGGAGGGCTGAGAAGCACGTGAGCAGCCGCTCAGCATCAGTCAGCAGGGAAACCACAAGGCAGCACCCCACTCCCACAGGCTGGGGGGTCCATGTGCTTACGAGGGCTGAAGAGGCCACTGAGAGGCGAGCGCTGCTGGCGGGAGCGGAAGGGGCGGGAGCTTCAGGAGCAATGCAGTCCTCCCCGCTCACGCGTGCACCTCCCATGCGACCCAGAAGGTCTACGGCCTCTGCGGGAGAGACGAAGACGGGATCGGGACGGTTCACGGCAGCGCTGGTGGCGATTGCCAACTGCTGAAAGCGACCCAGATGCCAACAACGGCAGGCGGCTAAGCAAACTGTGTCTTATCTGCGGAAGGGGCTACAGCTCAGCCACGACAAGGACCGCAGTACAGATACACACAACAACCCGACGGATCTCAAAGCATCAGTGCCATGAGAGAGGCAGAGCCCAAACACTCGACACTCTGCGATCCCGTGGACACGAATCGTAGCAAGAACAAAACAACCGTGCTGGGGAGAAGGGCAGTGGTGGCCAAGGGTGCGGCAGAGGGGCATCGAATGTTCCATATCGTCACTGTGGGGGGAGAGGGTCCGACAGCGGCACACGTCTGTCAGAGCACATCAAAGTGCACACTTCAGACTGGCGAGTCCTGACGAATGTAAATATGTGCTCTTCACTGATCGGAGGCACGCACACACAAAGAACACCATGTGCCAACAGGGAAGGAGGAGCTCCTGCCTGGGACACCAACCTCGAGTCCCACACAGTGGAGACTGCAGGAAGCCACAGACCGGGGGGGGGGGGGGGGGGGCGCTGTGGGGTCTCAGACACACGGCGCACAATCTAGAGTCAGGGGGTGCGGACGGGAAGGGCCGCGAGGGCCTCTGCATGCTGCCCCTTTCCGGTTCCGGGACATCGTGGGCGGCAATGTGGTCTATTCGTCTGAAAGCCACAAGCAGACACACTTGCAACTTTGCTCTCCCCACGCGCTACGTGGTGACGAACTATTCACACGGAGTGTTTGTGACGCCCTGTCTGTACACTGGGCAGCGGCCCCGTCTTCTCAGCCCCTTTCTGCACAAGCACCAGTGGCTCTGCCCACGCTAGGGGAAGGTCCCACCCGCCCAGCAGCCGGTGAGGCCTGGAGAGAAGCTGCCAGCCAGCCAACCCCCAGCGACACCCTCCCCACGGCCGCACCCAGGGGCCCAGCAGCCCCCCAACAGCACGCATGGCCAGGCAGGGCCCATCCACCGCACCAGGCTCCTCCCCTGGAATGTAAGCAAACCTTCTGTGGCAGGGAGTTTGCTGCCCCCATTAATGGAACCGGCTAGGGAGGGATCCGAAGAATGCTACTTCTGTTCTTTCGGACAGCCGATGTCGTGGCGGTCACCACCCACGTGGGTTCAGAAAGAGGGAAAGCTTGAGTCGTCACACAACTAAAGCCAGGCTGGAACCAAGCAGAGAGCACTTGGGGAACCTCATCAGCAGTGGGAGTAGGAGGACTGAGACAGGAGAGGAAGTGGGCTTTGGGCTGGGAGGTGGTGGCTGGCTTCGGGGCAGGTTTCCTGTGGTCAGGGCCACTGGAGCAGGGGCTGACCCAGTGCCCTGCGGCCCGAGGTCCCCGCTCCACACTGTCCAGGACAGAGGACAGAGGCACAATCCCACCCACAGTGGGCCAGGTCCACTTAGGCAGGTGCCCCTGCACACAAGTGGCCAGGACCCATGACGTGGCTCAGCACGCGCCAGGCCACTAGGCCCTAACTTGGTGCACCCTGAGCTGGGTAGAAAGAGCCTTCACAGGCTTCCCCGAGACCTTGCTGGGCCAGGAGCCCCGTGCACACAAGAGGAGAAGGACAGCAAAGAACAAGCCACTGGAGCCCTGGGACTCAGCGTCCCCAGCCCATTCCCACTGCCTCTGCCACGAGGGGCGACGCCGTGTCTGGGGGTGATGCCTGCGTACAAGTCCGCAGCAACAGCAGCCTCCCCAGCACGGTGCGCTCGCCCTCCAGGTGTCTGGACATCCCCTGGGACAGAGATCTGACACAGGGAGTCTGCTCCAGAGCCCTTGCTCTGAACCACCCCCACCCCCCAAGAGGGGACGCGCACATCTGGAAAGGAAAGCAGCTGTCCGAGCAGAGAGCTGGCCCCGGGTGGCCTTGTCACAGCTGCGCTGCTCCCCTCCAGCCCCAGCAGCAGAGAGAGGAAGGAGGGAGAAAGCCCCAAACCCACCACTGCTGCATCTCACACCAAAGAGAGGAAATGCCCAACACAGGATACCTGTTTCCTATGCACACTGGCCACGGAAAACAGGAGCCCCTTCCAAGGCTCACCCGGGTACTGGCGTCTGGGTGGGGGCCAAAGCTGCTCGGGCAAGGCAAAAATGTAGACACAGGGGTTGGAGGAGAGCTGGGGCCAGGCCTGGGCCCATGGCCAAGCGGGGCTCACCCTGCATTCCTCACACACTTGCCCAACACCCCTGTAAACCAGGCTGAGGTGGTCAGGGAAGAACCTCTGGGTGGGAGGCGAGGAAGACATGCAGGGGTCAGGCTGGAGGTCAAGTGCTCTCCCGGAGCCCAGCACCAGGGCAGCCATGGATTACCAGGTCACCAGGGAGCAGGTGTGAGGTCCGGCCGAAAGAGCCGCCTGGATGGGAAGAGGAGGTAGGCTGTGGCCCACACAGGGCTGGGCGCCAGGATATTAGCACACATCCAGAAAGCAGAGAAATGCACCACCACACCACCAAAATCGTTCTGTTCCAAGTTCAAGTCAAGCCAAGCTCCAAACAATGAAAGTGGCTGTTGAAGCCTGCCTAGTCATCCTGCCTGGCCCCTGGCCACCGCTGACCACAGAGGGCAGGGGCGTCCAGGCCACGTGGCAGGCACCTCTGGCAAGTCTTCCCTCCTGACCCGCACACTGGCATCTGCCAAGACAAGCGCCCGCTGGCCAGGGCATAAGCAAGGCGGCCTGCTCGTGGCAGGCTGGCTGAGACCCACTGACTCAACAGCACCACTCTGTTTAGAGCAGCAAAGCCCATGTGCCCCAGCCCTCCCCTGCCCACCTCAGAGCCCAGGCGAGTGCCAGACGTGGTGTTTACAGACAAGGGGCAGGCGCACCAGCGCTGACTCCCCCGGGGAGAGTGCATGGGCTCAGGAAGGCCAGTATGCTCAAGGCAGGGGACAGGTGACCGCCTCTCTTCACCCCCTAGCCTTTACAAGCCCAGCAGGCATGCAGCCCAGCCTGCCTAAGAATAGGGCACTGTGGGTCCTGCCACGTCGCCCCGCCCTCCCCACTGGTATAAAAGCCTGGGCTGCAAGATTTAGCCCAGGCTCAGTCCAGGAAGGAGGCTCAGAGGCCACATGGGAGGGGAGCAGAGCCCAGTGAGATGCTGCCTGTGCCCGGCCCCTCCCAGTGCCCTTACTCCCTGCAGGGACTTCAGCAAAAACACTGGCAAGCTTGCCCCCCACCCCGAAACACTGAAGTAGAAGCAACAGCCTTTCATTAGAAAAATGCCAGAGAGAAACAGAAGGCCACCTCTACATCGTGGAAGCACAGAGGGAAGCTTCCAGAGATGGGGTTACTCTGAGACAGGCACAGGCCGAGGAGCCAAAGGGGGGTGGGGACGAGCTCTCCCCCACAGCACCCCCAGGCACATAGGTCGCCCCAGTCAGTCAGCTGAAGGGTCAGCCTGCCCCTCACAGCCCTGCACAATACAGCCCAAGAGCACTGCACAGCGCAGGTCTAGGGAGGACACAGGGCGCCAGGAGGTACCGAGCTGGCCCAATAGCCTCACAAGGCAAAGCCAGTGGCACCTGGGTTACCCCGTTAATAGGAGCATGAGGGTCAGAAACCCCCAGAACTCCATCCACACGAGAGCACTGCCGGCAGCCACCCTGTGGCCGAGCACCGTCCACATCCTGTTGTGGATGTGGGGCCTGGGACAGGCCCGGCCCTGACAGGTGCAGAAGGGAAGGCCGAGGCCGTGCTGGGAAAAGGGACCCTGGTCCCCTCCCCCTCTGCCTGCTCCCGCACAGCACGTTCCCCTCTAATTGGAAGTGCTGTTTTCTTCTCTGAGATGAGGAGGAAGGCATCAGGTATGGGAGTTCCAGAAAGTGAGAGGAAAGCCAGAGTCTGACATGCCGAGGCCCATACTTCAGATTCCTCAGGGGGAGGCTCAGAGGAGCCGTGGGGAGGAGACACTCAGCACAGCGTGCCGACCTGGGGACAGAGGGTCCAGACAGGAGTCTGGCCTCCTGCCCTGGTGCCTCCTCAGCATGGGAGTTGCTTGTGGCCCCCCACCCCAGTCTTCAGAAGGCTTGCCTGTTCATCTCCCTTCTTAGCTCGAAGTCCCCCAGGACCCCAACTGCTGTGAAGGCTCACGGACTCTCAAGGGTCTTCGAGGCCCCACATGATGTGTGCCCCTGCCCAATGCCCGCCATGCCAGCCTGGCCCCAGGGACACACACAGACGGTCACCTCACAACCCCTGTCATGCTGTGTCCTTAGCCCCAAAAAGCCTCGGAACAGACTCCTCCCTCCCAGCCCAAATGTCACCTGAGACCCTCAACCCTCCAAAACTCACACAGTTCTCTACAGTCTTCCTCTGACTCCGCTGCATCTATATGAGCTCAATGAGAGCGGGAAATGGGCCTGTCATTTTCTGCGACCACCTTGCTGGACAGCACTTGGTCCAGCATCAGCAGCGGTGTTAACACATGCTCCTGAATGAATTAATTTCTAATATGCAAATTAGAACAATTGCAAATCAGCAAGAAAAGCATGACCACCCCCCCCCCCCCCAAAAAAATAAATGGCAAAGAAAAAACCATCCATAAGAGGAAAAAAAAACTATGAATAGTCAATAAACATAAGAAGAAAAGATCAATTTTCCTAACTCAGAAGCAACCCCACAGAAGACAAGATGATTTTTTTTGTTTCTGATCAAGGACAAGGACAGCCAGTGCTGGGGAGGCTCACC
Source organism: Neomonachus schauinslandi (assembly GCF_002201575.2). Lineage (NCBI taxonomy): Eukaryota > Metazoa > Chordata > Mammalia > Carnivora > Phocidae > Neomonachus > Neomonachus schauinslandi. The sequence continues at coordinate 1,051,562 of NC_058413.1, forward strand.
TGAACCCCCCAGACACAGGCTGCCTCACAAAATGTTCTGGAATGCACAGTGAGAAGACCCTGTGACTGGAAAGTCTACTTCTAGGAATTTATCACCAATACTCAAACTCAGAACAACTTACAAGTAAGGAAACAGAAAGAAGCACTGCTTGAAACAAAGATGCTGGAACCTGCCTCAGCCTGTGTCCACGGGGGCCTGGCTGGTAAGGCGCAGTGTGGCCGCAGTGTGTCTGCACGGGGTGCACGCCAGCACGGATGGGCCACGGCACAGGGAAACTGGAAGGTGCCAGAAGGTGTTGCCCGGAACAGCTCCTTGGGGGCAAGATTTGATGTAGATTTCACTTTCTTTATAAATTTATGCATTATTGAAATTTCCCATATAATCAGAAGGGGAAAGAAAAGTTACTGTAATTTTGGATAAAGTCATACACGAAAATGCCAACAAAAAAGATGCTGATAAAAGGTGATTTTTTCCCATTTCTCCAAATATTCAGTTATCTTAACTTTTATAATTGAAAAAAAAGTCACTATGTACATCCTAATAAAGATTTTTAAAAATGAGGCGCAGCTAAACCTTTGGCAGTTTCCCAACAAGTAAAACACGCACCGGGCACCCCAGGACAATGCCCCTCCTAACTAGCCCCCGGGGCAGGAGGACCTGGAAGCCCTCGAAGGAGCTCTGGCCACAATGGGAAGATGACCCCCCACTGGCCACCAGCTGCAGAACGCAGGCCCCCTGTCGAGGCCGCCACACCTCGGACTGCTCGGCACTCAGGAGGAGCCCTAACCCTAACCACTAACTCACTGCTACATGTACAGCAGGTGAGCTCGAGGCCCAAGGAGAGACCGGAAGGGCAGCACCCAGGACAGGCTCTGTAGGCACAACATCACAGGGGGTGGCCGTGGAGGGCACAAGGAGGTAGTATCCGAAGGGAGAGAAATGCCGACAAGAACCCATGCCCTTGTCAACACTCATCCAACTGCCCTGGGGAACCTGAGAAGTGGGCAGGTATGGATGCTGCCCGCCCCCCCCCTCCATGCACATGCGTGCACACACAGCCGGGCCTTCTGGGCCGACTGGACCCACTGAGCCGAGGGCAAGAAGACAGGGCAGCCACCAGCGTCCAGGGGACTTCCGTTACAACCACCTCGCGGTGACCTCTGGGGTTGTGGGTGAGCCTCCCTCTGCTGTTCCTGCCTCTTCCCAAAAACACGTCTTCAGAAACTAAGCAGCACGCACAGTGAGGAAGGGGGGACAGGACGGAAGGAGTGATAGGCGTGTTGACACCACTCACCCAGATCTAGGTTTAATGCGGCTTCCGAAAACCCGAAGCCAGGAATTATTAATGAGGAAAGTTAGGAAGAGGAGGACGGGGCCCAACCAAGACGGGGGACTGGATCAAGCCCCCCTGAACGAGCCCAAAGTGCCCCTCATTATGTTCCCCGTGGTTTCCTGCCAGCCACCCCGGCAGCGAAGCCTCAGCCCTGTCCTTCAGCTGTGGGCAGATGTCCCACCCCGGTGGTGCCCAACTCGGACCACACCCGCTCCCCAGCTGTCCACAGGGCTGCCCCTCCTCCCCCTCAGCATCAGGTCTTCTCAGAAACTTCCTAAAAGGGGGTGCATGGAAGTAATCCTTTGTTTCAGAACATGCAAGTGAGAAGACTTTTATCCTAACCTCGCAGATGACTGATGGTTTGTCTGATGTGAAGCCCATGTTGGAAATCCTTTTCTGACGATATCTTGAAGACTATATTTTCTCATTTCTGGGTTGGAATTTGTGTTTGGATTCCTGGTGTTTTGTTCTGTCTTGTTCTCTCTGGAAGTTTTCAGAATCCTTTCTTTATCCCTGGTGTTCTGAAATGTTGTGGGAACAAGCGACATTCCCTGTGTGGGGCACCGGATAAGCCTATTCAATGCGAACTCACAGCCTGCAGTTCTGGAAACAGGCTGAGCTGCTTTGATAACACCCTCCTTCTGCTTCCTGCTCTTTCTGGAACTCCTCTGTGGCTATATGCTCGCTGCTCGGGCGCTGACACTCTTGCACTCCCGGGGTACATCCCTGACTTTCTGTTCTACTTGCTGGGAAATGCACCCAATCTTACCTCTTATCCCTTGGCCTTTTAATTTGCTCTTGCATTTCTAATTTCCAAGCATTCTTTTTAATTCTTTGGATGTTCCTTTTTTGTGGCATCTACTCTTTGCAGGGCACAGTCTTTAGCCTCTGAGGAGATGAGTGATGCCCTGCTTTACGTGCTTGCTCAGAGTGTGTGCCCTTTTCCTTCCTTCCCTCTCTAGCTCAGGCATTCCTCAACGTGTCTGCGGGTCCCTGGCTGTCCAGTCCCATTTCAAAGGAGGCACTGAAGAAAGCATTGACGGTCCCATGTGCTTCACTGGGGGCCATCTGACTCCCTGGTGGGAGCGTGGGGGATGCCCCCATGTCAGGCTCTGCAGGTCTTCTCTCTGAGGCTGCTCAGACTCTCCTTCTTCTGCCTGGAGGGTGGGGTCCTGGAGACAGACCGAGAGTGGGGAGGGGGATCTCAACACCATGGCTGTAGGATGTTCTCAAGGCTTTCCTTGCCTGACAGTGCCCCCTGGTGCATAGTCCTGTGACTCATGCCCTCAGGAGGGGTGGGGGTGGTCCAGCCGCTTCTGAAATACTCCTCCAGACCTCCAATTACCCCTTGGGAAGTTCCTAGACTCCACCAGTCAGGAGCCATTCTGAGCTTCCTCAGGACAGCTGGTCTCCCGCCGGCCAGGTCTCAGCTCTGCTGAGTCTGCACCCAGTCTACCAGCAGCCGTCCCAGCTTCCAAAACCAGATGGTTCCAAAACCATCTACTATCATCCCATCCCCCATCTTTGTCTCTGAGGGCTTCTGCCTTTCCACAGTTCCCTTGGCTCTCACTTCAGCAGGGCTGGGGAGGGAACAGGGTCCATGCAGAAGTCCAGTGTGTCCTATTTAGGCATCAGGGCCAAGTGCAACCCGGAATGCAGGCAGATGGCTCCTGGCTCCCCTTCCCTAGAGAACCCACTATGCTCTCCCCTTCCTAAAGACCCTCAGGAGCACCTACCAACTGAGGCCACACCCACCTCTCCATGTGTCTGAGAGGGGAGTGGTGAGGCGTCTGAGCAGCCTGGCTAGTGCTGGTCCATGCCCTTCCCTGGGTCCCGTGTGGGGCCCAGGGCCTCCGGCACACAAAGGAGCTTGCTGGCATTGTCAGTCCTACCCATCTGTCAGCAGGACTTTCCACCCAGCTCAGGTGGATTCAGAGAGGCAGCCCCTGCCCCACCTGGACGCACCTGTACTCAGCGGTAGGGCCGGCCAGCCTCAGGGGAAACGTACCCTGCTGGCCTCCCCCAGGCAGCCCAGTCCGCACCTCGGGATAACCCTTCCCTCTGTCCCGTATGCGCAGACAGTCAGAACACCATGGGCTTGACCCTACCTTGAGGGTCAATGAGTTGTTCCCTGTCCAAGGACATGGGCTATATACCCCAGTCCTGGCCCAAGGCTTCCAAACAGACACCGCTGTCTCCAGGGAGGTGCGCTCAGAGGCCAAGGGCAAAGCACAGACCTGTCAAACCTGTCGGGACCCTCAACCCAGAGCCTGGCTGAGGTTGCTAACTGGGTCTCACATCTGCACAGCAGGAGTGTGGCAGGCAGGGAAGGCTCAACATGCCTGCTCAGGAAGGGGGTCCCCTCTGACTAGCCTCAACTGCCGCTACCCACAGTCCACCTGCACAGAGTTCCGAAACCACGTGGAGAATGCTTGTGTGGCCCAGGGAGGTCCCTACCCCACCTCCCATTGCAGCCACAGGCAGAGTTCCTATCTTGGCAGTGACCTGGCCCCTGGCCCCAGGCCCTCATGGGAGAGTGGGCACGAGTGGACAGTAAGCTTTGAACAGGGTTACTATCTTCATGAAGAACCCTGAAAAGCTGGGGGCACCTGGGTGGCTCAGTCGGTTGAGCGTCTGCCTTCGGCTCAGGTCATGATCCCAGGGTCCTGGAGTCGAGCCCCACATCGGGCTCCCTGCTCGGCAGGAAGCCTGCTTCTCCCTCTCCCTCTGTCTGCCGCCTGCCTACTTACGCTATCTCTGTTTAAAAAAAAAAAAAAAAGAACCCTGAAAAGCAAATACTTAACTCAAGGTCAACCATGTGGCAAAATGCAGACCCCTCCTCTTGGTGCCCCCTTAGAAAGGTACTCAAACACTGGCACCTATTATGAGCCAGACACGGCTAGTCACATGCATGCAGCCAGGGACGAACACGCACCTGCTCTGCAGAGCTCAGAGCCCAGCGGGGAACCCAACACAAGCACAAAATGGACATGTTCCCCTGAAGACCACCACACTGACAGGCGCTACGAGGCAGGGGGTAGTCACAGGCTGCCTAGAATCTCCCAAACAAAATTGGGGGGGAGGGAGGGGGCTAAAATAAACGAGATCAAAGGTGGACCAGGGAGGACAATAAAAGGCCTTTTTCATCTGGCAGAGAGTCCAAGCCCCCCAGCGCTGGCAGACGTAGGAGTACATGACATTCCTGTGGCTGTGGGGGAGGGGCAGGGACAGCAGGTGAGCCCCCGTGCAGGGGGTCCTGCTGGCTGGCGGCAGCACACCCTGAGGCCTCTCATCCTTGGGGCAGGTGCGTGCACTCTGGAGGCAGGCTGGCTATTCTGCAGTGCAATTTCCACCAAGCGTTCGGTCGGTTCCAGGCTCCCGGGGAGGACACTGCACCAGTGTGCACCCAGCAGGACCCCTCTGGCTCCCAGGAGCCCACAGCAGGCATGTGCGGCAGCAGGGCAAGGACCAGTAACATAACGTAACAGACACACACACACACAGTGGCTCTCTCCAGCACTGTGACCCCACTCGTTTTCATGGGGACCATCTGGCCCCAGACCCACCTGCATGATCACCTGCGCCCTCTGGTGGACACCGGCCCCTTCTGCTCACAGCCGCTCCTTCAAACCCTCGTCCTGCTCCAAGTCCCAGTAAGCTGCCACTAAGTCCCACTGCGGGCCACATGGTCTGGACCTGCTTTCTCCACCGCAAACGCCCCCTCAGCTCAGAAACACAGCAGGTGTGCAGCTCAAGCCTGTGTCAGGAGGTCTGGAAGGCAGGTGGGGGGGGGGGGGGGCAGGAGTGGGGTCAGCCTGCCCAGAGGCCTTGGCAAGTGGGCTGGTGGGCTCCAGAGCAGACTGGGCACATCAATCCCCAGCAGCTACTCGACCTCTCTGGGCCTCCTCTTCCAGTGTGTCCCGAGGGAGCATCTGACCACAGCTCCCGAATATCCCCGGGGCACAAGAAGGCTGGCTGCAGGAGAGGAGGGTGCCTGGGCCTCTGAACGCACCCTGCGAGGGACGGTCTCTGAAACTAACAGAACTGAGGTGACAAGGGAAAGCCTCCGGCGAGCATGGCCGTGAGCAGGAAACTGGAGTGTTCCCACCATGCAGTGGCCAGAACAAGGCAAATAGAGGGCACCAAGCACTAGCTGCGTCCACGGTCTCGCCACCTCTGTAACACTGCGTCCAGCCGCCCGGAGGGAAGTCCTCCACCGTGCACGGTGACCACGGCTAAAGGAGTGAATAAGAATCACCAATCAACACAGCACTCTGAGACCGCAATGAGCAAGTCAGAGGAAAGATCACAAAAACTTAGGTCAGAGGAAGACATAAAAATAGGCTCAGCCCCACTACCAAAGAAACACAGACAACAGCGGAATTATGTCCCAGCACACTGGCAACCCCCCACCAGAACAGGCCTCTGGCCACCGAGCAGGCAGGAGGTAACAGAATGTGTCACCAAGGGAGGGGACAGCGGTGACTCCCCTGGTAAAAAATCAGCAGCCAAGACAATGGGCCAAGATGGCCCTGTGACACTGCTCATGACCACCACCTAACCACCACCCACAACAGGAACGACAGCCGACCTGAGATCAACAGTCACACAGGCTGGGGGGCGGGGCGGGAGGCCCATGGCACCAGAAGCAACGTCCACAATACAGTCACCCCGTTTTTGTTTCAAACAAACAAAACCAGGAGAGAACATTCCACGTGTCCAGATCTAGGGGTGGGTGTGCCCCTGAGAGGGAAGTGGGCTGGCAGGGATGGGATGTGGTGATCTTCCCCCTCTGCTGCTGGAAGGTGACACATATGTGACTTGACTTTGAGTCTCTTTCTACGAAGAAGAAAAGCATTACATGAAACAGCGCACAGCAGAGCATCCAGACAAACTTTCGTGAGGCAGGCAAGGTGCGAACACCTCTAATATAGCTCATTCTCTCGTGCGGTTCTCAACGACGCAAGAAAAAATGCCAAGAAACGCAAGGAAGACAAAGGAGACAGGGAGACGTGCCCGGTAGGGAAGCCAGCCCAACAAGCCCCACTGTCTTCAGCCCTTCATCGCCAAGCTTCTGAAAAATCACGTCTTCACTCCCTGGCTCCACCTCCTGACCTTCCCTGAGGTTCAAACACTCACTCGCCCATCCCTGCCCCCCAACACACACCAAAGCAGCTCTTGCTAAGGTCACCCTCAGCCCCACACTCTTCGGTCCGGTCCAGTGAGTGCAGGCCCCACGCACCAAGTGCTGCCCACAGCTCCTCCCGGCCGAGCACCCAGCTCCTTGGAGCCCAGCCCTGCACCTGCCCTTCTCCCTCCGTCCTCCCTCCCTCTCCCCCTGCCCAGGCTTCCCCAGGCCCACCTCACACCTCAGCTCCACCACACGGACATACCAGGGCACCTCCAACTCACCAAAGCCCGAAGGACAACCAGACGTGCACGCCTGCGTCTCAGCAACAAGGCCGGGCCCTGCCCGCTCATGTCCATGCGGTGCCTGGCCCCCATCTTCCCCCCAATCTGAAGCCCACTGTCACTTCCCGCAATTAATTCTCAAACCCAGCGAGAGGACCTTGGAACAGGCTGCAGCATGGCTGTGCCGGGCTGAACTCCAGCACCCAGCCTCCTAGTAACTCAGGCAGCTTCCTACCCACTCTGTGCCTGTTTCTGTCACCCATAAAATGGGGCCACTATGAGAACCCCTGAAGGCATGCACTGAGGAGGGTAGGAACAAGGGCGCCTGCCACACTGTCATCTCCATCCCCACCTCAGTCCCCCCAGGCGGATCCTGACACCTGCTGGGACCCTGAGAGGTGTCCTAACTGGCCTCCTTCATGAGGTCCTGGCAACACAATCCTCTCCCTGCGACACCTGGAGGGGTCGTGGGAAAACACAACGGGGCCACGCTAAGCCCCTCTGAAGGCTTTCTGATGTGCTTAAAACAGGCCTCACCTCTGAGAGGCCACCTTGAAACCTGTCCCTCCGGCCTCACGGGAAGCCCCCACTCACGCCCTTCTTGCCCACCACGCCCCACGCCTCCTGTGTCCTTCAGAACTCATCACCCCCCAGTGCCTAAACTTCACTGGTTTAAGCATACTTCCTCGGGATCACCCCCAGCCCAGAGGACCCTCTGGCAGCCCGTGCCTCAGAGGGGCTCCGCCGTGGGGAGGTCCCGTCCACAGCACGGTCCACACAGCCTCTCCGCTGCTTGCAGCTCTGCCTCGAGATGGATGCCGTCACCACTCCCATCCACGGCGGGGTCTCGACTGGTACCAGCCACAGCTGGGATGGAGCCCTGGCCCCAGGGGCCCTGACGAGGCCCCTCTTACCATCCACTCCCTGCCTGGGGGAGTGCCAAGGGCGGCTCAGCCGGCAAGACTCGCCATGGGGGCCTGGCCCCGGCACACAGACTGGCGGCCTTGGCAGTGAAGGGAGGCCTTTGCAGGCCCGGCCACCCACAGGCTGATGCACAGCAGCAGGGAGGCCCGGGCAGGGCTGCAGGGGACCAACAGGCCGGCCGATGTTCACTCCGCCTGCACCGCACTAAGCACTACAGACACTGTGCTGGGACTGCTGTGGTGTCAGGAACGCAGCCAAGCCAGTCATGTTGTGTTACCTTCCGCTACACTCTGCAGCCTACATCCCCGCCTCCGGCAACTGATGTTTCCAGGGATGGAGACACACTTGGAGAACTCTGGTGCTCTCCGGTTCATACGTGCCACGGAGAAGAGAAGGGTGAAGAAAGGGGGCGATGACTGGGGCAGGGAGGGAGAGTTTACTGGAAGCAGGAAGTCAGGGACAACGTCCTGGTGAGGGTACATCCGCACCGAGACCTGAGTGATGTAAAGGGACAAGCCAGGCAAAGGTATGGAGGAAACAGCAAGTGCCAAGACCCCAGGGCACAGAGGAGCCGGCCATGTAGTAGGCAGGAAGCCAGCAGAGCGGTGGGGCAGAGCGGAGCAGGGGGCGAAGGCCTGAGAGTCCAGAATCACAAGCTGCCACGGAGTCTGGTGCAGCAGAATCCCAGGAGGCCCTGGAGGCCATGCCACGGCCGATGTGCTGCCACAGAAGGCCCTCCAGTGCAGAGGGGGAGAAGCAGCAGGGCACCAGCCACGATGCCATGGAGGCGGCCCAGGAGCAAGACGCCAGGTGCCCACAGGGCTCATGTGCATGGCCAGAACCCAGCAGACCTGGGCTGTGCCTTGGCGGTAGAGCTGACCTCCCAAGGTTTGGAGGAGAGAAACCAGAGACGCACGGCTGCAGCTGAGCGGGCCAACGAGCAGTACTCGCTGAAAGAAGGCCCACAGGGGCACCTGGCCGGGGAAACAAGGAGCTCGCTTGTAGACACACCGAGTCTGAGCTGAAGACTGGCCACATGGGTGGAGACACGGGGGGCAGCAGGCACAGGACGGGAACTCGGGACACGTAGGAGGCAGCGAGCCTGGTCCAGCCAGGGCACAGGCACAGCCAGAGAAGAGTCCAAGGCTCACAGTCGTGGGAAGACAAGGGGCCTATGGAAGTCCTCCAAAGAACTCTCAAGAGCCCAAAACGACACGTCTAGAAATAACCCCTAGCGACTCGCTATGAACGCCTAGCAAAAGCGGGGGGAGCGCCGGCTCCTCCATTCCCGGACAGCTCTTAGAATAACAGCAACCCCTCCCTGGGAAGGCCCTCCACCGAAGCGGAGATGGGAATCGTTCCCACCCAACCCTTCCTGCTGCTCTCATCCCCCTTCACCTGCACCCGAGCAGAGGCCTGAGGCAGCTCGCTGCTCTGCTGATGTCTTCCCAGCAAGGCTCTGCATCCTGAGCACCCCCAAAAGGAGGAAGAGCCGCCCCCACTGCAGAACAAGACATGGCTCTGGCACTGGGCCACCTACACGGCTGGCGGCTACCCGCTGCTGAAGGCAGGGACTTCTCTGCCCTCAGGGCCAGACACCCAGGCATGGAGGGGCCCCCCGCTTCCAGGCAGGCACCACACACACTTGGGGGAAAGGCCTGGCCCACGGAGGGATGCCAGGCAAGACTGTCCTGCTTGAGAAAAGCCTTTGCGCATTCACTGAAAGCTGGATGTTCACGACAGAGAATCATACCTGCACTAACAATGTGAGGGCCTCATCTTCTCCAAGGAGTCCTGACTCTGGTTGCTGACCACAGCCTCATCACTCGGTCCCCACAAGCAGAGGAAATGAAAGGCAGAAGCTGCTGGGCCTGCTGAGGCTCCAGGGTGAGCTGGGGACAGGGAGTGGAGGGAGCTGCCTGGGAAGGGGCACAGAGAGAGCAGGGGACATGGGAACCCACATCCTGCCCTCTGCAGCCCAGCAACAACCAGGGACTGCGGTGAAAAGCCCAGGTCCTGGTACTTCAAGAGCCAGGGACCCCGACCCAGGGGTGAGGCTGTGCTTGGTGCACGCTCTTCCCTACAGCACTGGCTTTAGGACCCCACCCCCACAGTGGCGGTGGGGAGTCTTGGCCCACCCCAACCAGCCACATGGCACAGATCGCTAACTTGGCAGTCCTTCCAAGAGGCGCCGCCCACCATGCACGGCAGGCGTACGGTCCCCACCCCATGCACGCGCACGCAGTGCACACCCTCCATGGTGCGACACGAGGGTCCACGCACGGACTCCTGCGAGTGCTCAGCACACTCCATTCACAGGATCGTCCCCATTTGTCTACTCCTTTAAAGTACAAGGTCCTTTTTCGTTAGGAAACAGTTCTGAGTTAGTAAGCCTGCATTTTCTCACATTTTAAACAGATCTCCTTGTGTGTGTGATTTTTCTTCCACTTCCTTTTTATCTCAAAGTGGAAAGGACTCTAGAACTATGCTTCTCAAACTGTAAGCTGAACCCACTAATGTGGGCTGTAAAATTGCCTTGCTGGGTCAGATCTTTAAAGAACACAGAACAGAAATGACCACTGGCGTGTGCACCAGACTAGTCTGTTTCAGTTACACACACAGACCACACACAGTGTATTCTAAGTCACATTATAAAATGAATTTCATGATCACAAAGTTTCAAGAGTGTTCTGGGACAAATGGTTGCTGCGTCTGGCCTATCATCCGGGATGATCTGTGTGGGACACAGGGCCTCGGCAAGCCCACCTGTTGAGACCCATCTACTGGAAGGTGTACATATTTTGGGAACAACAAAACATCCTTCTGCTGAAGAGGCCATTCCGGGCGGCAAGAGCAGCAAGCACGCATGGGTTGGCAGCAGTCCTGAGGAAAAGGGATTGCTGGGCAGACAAAAACAAAACCATGCTTACAAATAAAACCGATGGAAAATGCTTTTCAAACGCAACGCAGTTAAGTGTGTTCACTGAATCGGTGTTTTTACAAGCTGGCCATAAACTTTAAATGAGGTCTGCTATTTTTAGAGCTGCTTTTCAAATTCTGCTCCGGACAGTTATTCAAAACTTCACTTAACAGAAGTTATTCCAAAACATGTCTTACAGAACAGATACCCCAACACCACCCAGATTCCTAGCCAGCTCTGCAGTCGAGGTACCCGTGGGTTTCCTTCCTGCTTCTGCGGGGGCCCTCAAGCATCATCCCATGACTGCATTCCCCATCCCCGGAACTCTGCCCATCCAACAGGCTGTGGCAGTTAAGAGAGAAGCTGCATCGGTGCGGAGCCTTGAGGCTCCAACACCACATGCTCAGGGAGGGGATACTACCCAGGGCCCAGGCCCCTTCCTCCCGTGTCCTCATTCCCTCCTAAGTGGTTATCAGGAAGCACAACACTCTGCCTTTCATTCAGGTGGCCTCAGCTCAGTAAAAGTCTGGGATCTGCCACTCTGTGCTTTGGCACCGGGACGTGGGCACCTGGGGCAGCTGCTCTCTCTGCTCTGAGCCCAGCACCCAGATCCTGGCCTCCTTGGATCAGGTCCTTTCTGATAACCAAATCTGGCCCCTAACCCAGGTGATCCTGCTGGAGTCTTTCCCCAACACAGATGATCAGAAATCCTGGTGTCGCAAACCCAGGGCCCGTCCTCCATCAGGTTAGGAAGCTGTGTTCCCAACAGCTGCCCCAAGCAGAGCGAGAGGGAGGGAAGCTAGACCATTGTTCACAGGCAGAAAAAGAAGGAAGCTGAGACAGGAGGGGCGAGCCAAAACCAACAGCAGGGCAGCAAGGGGACAGCCACCCAGGGCTCCTCCTCTGTCCCGCAAAGCCTCCACAGGACAGAGGAGGATACTGCCTTGTGCTGCTGTCCTCAGAGAGCTCATACGGAAACATACGAGGAATATCACAGGGCGAACGCACAATTGGTTTGTTCTTCACATTTTATTGTATGATTTAATAAATAACTGGCCAAGGATGTCATGACCAATGTTACCCTGCCACACCCAGGAGAGAGCCACTCAGAGTCCACTCCGCACTCCCAGGTGCAACAGCACCAGGATTCTCCTTCCCAGAGGCCAGCCTGGGCCCAGGGGTTCCTGGTGAGGCCACACAGCCCCCCCGGACTGCAGCGGAGGGCAGAGCAGTGCACTCAACCTTGCTGAGGAGGTGGGGTGGGCACTGCCGACCTGCTGTGAGCAGGCTGCTGCCGGGTTCCGTCTCGGGGCCAGCGTCTGGACTACAGTCACAAAACGGGCCAGCACCGTGCCAAAGGGGGAAAAAGGGGGAGGCCACCAGGCTCTCTGAGTAACAGGGAGTCAGCCCACTGTCGACAGCAGGCGCCCCTGGAAAGCAAGGCAGGCCAGTCTGGGAAAGGAGTCCAAGGCAGGAGGCAGTCTGCAGCCCCCAGGCCCCAGTGCAGCAAGGTCTGACGGTGCAGAGCCGTCTCACAAACACTAACCACAGCTCCTTTCCAAGTCGGAGCCTGGACAGAGGACAGAAGACTCGGCTCAGACAGAAGCAGCGAGGAGGCTAATCCAGACAACAGAAGAGGGGGACTTCTAGCGCACGAAACTAAAAAAAAAAGACATTTTAGGTGCTCCCCCCACACCACCAAAACAAAATTTAAAAAGCCCAACCAAACAAGAAAACTTGTTTTACTTAATTAGAAAGAGGTCAACAGGAAAGGGTGGTGGGTGAACTGTACTTGGTCACTGAAGGACGGAAGGAGCGACCAGGACTGGAAGGATGCTCTGCACCATGAGACGCCTGCCCCTCAAGATAAAAACCGTAACTCACAATTTCAAAGCCCTTCTAACAATTAGGAAAATACAAGCAGCCATGAGAGAACTGTGCTGACACATCAGAACTAGAGAGACTCAGCGCCTGAGGCAGAGGAGCTTAACCGTAGAACCAGGCCTCGCTGTTCCCTCCAGAAAGGCGCATGAGCGGCTGGTGCACCTGGACTCAAAGACCAAGACTGCTTTAATCCATAAACTCTTCTTCAAACACGTAGGACTATAAACCCTGCCGGCCACCCAGAGCAGATGCTAGGGAATCAACTCCTTAATTCTGAGAGCTGGTAAACAGAGGGAAAAATCAAGCATTTATCCTGAATTTCCTACGTTGATTTGGGATATCTTGGGGTAACCAAGTCATCGACAGGAGGTCTGTGGTCAGAGCGCTGCGCTCCAGGCTGCCTGGACACAGGCACGCGACCTTCAGCAATGTGTCTACACCACCTGCTCTCTCCCTCTCACCTAATGAGGAGAAACAAGACACCAAGTAAACAACAGCCTGTGCCCAACCCCGACCTCAGTGGCACGCGGGGACCACGCACAGGCTGGGCTCTGCAAAGGGAGGTTTTCTGGCCAGCACAAAGAGAGACTCCTGACACCAGATGTGTTCTGAATCGCACTCCCTCCCTGCCCATGGCCACTGCCAGAACCTATCACCTCTTGTGAGATGAGGCCAGACCCCATGCAAGGATGGCCTGGAAGGACATCCTCTCTGCTGGGCCCAGCACCCTCCTGCTCCTGGAGTGCGGGAGGAGGAGGTGCTCAGTGGCCAGACAGGGCCCCGTCCCTTCATCTGTCCACTCGCTCTGACGGGGCTCAGGGTCTGTTTCCGTCTCCCGGGCATCAGGGCTTCAGGGCGGCATTCCCAGTCACCCGGGGTGGGTCAGCAAGCCGGAGAAGGCACAGCCACGGTATCCTGAGCTGCCACAGTAGCCCACTACAAACCACAGCTCCCTTCACCAAGTGGCTGCTTTGATGCCCCAGGCCCCAGCCTCTCAGACACCTCTGCAGGGGCCTGGGTGACTCACCTCCACACAGGGTGCACAAAGAAAGCAGCCTCAGGGCTCTTCTCACTAAAGCCCGACCCAGGAGCCCCGTGCCCTTGCGGGGGCCCCTCCAAGACAGATGTGGTCAGGCAGGTCTGTGCTCCCTGGGGCCTGGGGTCCCTGGCGAGAGGCTGGGTGAAGGCAGCAGAGGAGGCTGAGGCGGCCCAGTGCATGGGGCTCTGTGCACCCACGGACATGCACCGCCGGGCACCGACCCTGGGCCAGCCCTAGAGACCTGGGACACGGCACCCAAGAATTCACTGCCCTGCCTCCAAGGGGATGGCTAGCAAGTGGAGCCGACAGAAAGGAACAGAGGCTGGAGAGAACCCAGCACACTACGGGACCCGAGCAAGACACTGGGGCTGGGACCTGGAACCTTTTTGTCCTGGGCAGCCTCGGCCACCTTGGTGGGGAAACGGAAGACAGGCTGTGGCACTGATGCGGACGCTGCCCCAGGAGAGGGGGAGGCTACTGGTGGGGCCCGGCGAGAGTTCCGGAAATCTGTAGGGGGAACACCACAGGGCTTCACGTGGGCCTCACGACGAAAGAACAGTTTTAGGAAGGGACGCCAGAGCCCAGTTCACCTAAGGTCATGGTGAAAAGGAAGCTCACTGGAGCAAAGACGAGCTCTAGAAAGTCCCAACCGACTCCTTCCACTCTTTGCACTGCCCAGACTCGAGCATCTCCAACCTCACAGCTGAGGTGAGCAACACAAAAGCCAGAGGGATGACTGCAGATGAGCAGCAAAGGAGATCTGATGTTCTTTCTCAACAGCTTGAAACAAAATACTACTGAGCAGCAGAGACATGAAAAGCAAGGATCCTACTGATTTTCATTAATAAAGGTGGCTTTAAAAATCTCCCGGAGGAGACCCAGGCTGTGACAAACACGCAACGAATGCACTTATCTGGGAACACCTACTGCTTTGTGTGTTACTGTGCCTTTGACCCCAGAGTCGGCCACCAAACTTCTCCCACAGGTCCCATCCATTCCTTTCCCTGCCTCCCAGGAAGGGTCTGGTCTCTGTGGCCTCAGGAGCTAGAGGGTGGACACACACCTCCACGTCAGTGAGGCTTCTGGAGGGCAGACCGGCTTGCTGAGCCCCAGAGACCTGGCCCTCCAGGCCCCCCGCCCCCGCCTGGACTCCGCTCCACAGGCTTCAGAGGCTAGCAAGCCCTGAACTGTTTTGTGTTTTTTTAAAGATTATATTTATTTTTTGCGGGGCGCCTGGGTGGCTCAGTTGGTTAAGCGACTGCCTTCGGCTCAGGTCATGATCCTGGAGTCCCGGGATCGAGTCCCGCATCGGGCTCCCTGCTCGGCGGGGAGTCTGCTTCTCCCTCTGACCCTCCTCCCTCTCATGCTGTCTCTCATCTCTCTCTCTCAAATAAATAAATAAAATCTTAAAAAAAAAAAAAAAAAAGATTATATTTATTTTTTGGGAGAGAAAGTGAGAGCGAGAGAGCAGAAGCAGGGGGAGCGGCAGAGGGAGAAGCAGGCTCCCCGCAGAGCAGGGTGCCCGACGCGGGGCCTGATCCCAGGACCCTGGGGTCCTTCACCGACTGAGCCACCCAGGTGCCCCACCCTTGGACTGTTTCTCACCCCGATACCACATCGCCCTCACCTCTGCCTCCCCCTTCCCTGTGGCTCTTATCCAGTGACTTCAGATCCTGTTTCTCAGCTACACTGAGTGGGGCAGAGCCAGAGGCCTCCTTTACTGCGCCCTTTAGTGCAGTGCGGCTAAGCGCCTTCACATGAAAATATGTTCTGTCTTATTTTGGGTTGAAGAAGCAAGTCACTCTCAAACTATTAAGAAAAAAAATATGTGGGGGGGGGAGGGGAGGGGTGCAGGGTAGAGGGAGGGAACGAGAGCGCACACCTGAGTGTGATGTTTGGGAGTCTGGGTGGAGTGTTAGAAAGTACTGGAAGTATTTTTGCAACCTCTCTAACTGTAAAATTACTGCAAATAAAATCTAAACAGCGGCAGCTGGGGGTGGGAGAGCGGCTCACGTCCAGAGGAGCAGGAGCTCCCCGGACAGTCGGGTTCTCAAAGCAACACCAGGGACCGGAAGCCAGTGGATGGACATCTAAAATGGGCAGGAAGAAAGCCAAGCAAAACTGCCCCATGCAGTGAAAACATGTGTCAAGAACAGAGGCAGTTTCAGGCCGACAAAGATGGGGAGCCCCTCACCAGTGGCCCAACACTGAAGAAAGAAAATGGAAGGGAATCCTTCAGGAGGGAGAAAACCAGCAATGGAAGGGAGCAACAAAAGCAGCAGATCCACAGAAATGTGCTATCAAGAAAATACACAAATCTAAATAATTACCAAGCATATGAACCAGAGATAACACTTTCGGGGTTACAACGTATTAAGTGAATGAGCGTGTCCGTGAGTGCACACGAGTCCCACGACCGCACAAGGGTCTGAGGTCTGGGTGCAGCAGGGAGGGGGACAAAGCGGCTCATTAGCATCAGGCATTAAGTTTAGGGTCTGCGCTGTAAGTAACCTCTAGGAGAAAGGAACGTGAGTGCATAGCTCCCAAAGCAGAGGGGGTTAGGAGGAGGTAGGATTTAAAAGAATAAGAGGTGCCCCAGTGGCACAGTCGGTTAAGTGTCTAACTCCTGATTTCAGCTCAGCTCACGATCTCAGGGTCATGAGCCCGAGCCCCACGTCGGACCCCATGCTGGGCATGGGGCCTGCTTGGGATCCTCTCTCCCTCTGCCCCTCCCCCCCAAAAAATAAAAAATTAAAGAATAATAATAAGCATATTCAAATGAAAGGCAGACGAGCAGCACTGCGGGCAGGCCTGGCGAGGTGGATGGTCTGCCCACACATCCGGCCACCACCATACACATTAAGGGGAAATGGGCTAAAAGGAAAGCCGATCCTTGTGTCACCCACTTACGTGACCATTACCAGACCTACGAGGTCTGCCATGTGCAGTGCAGAGCCTTGGGGCAGCCCCCTCTCCAGGACTCTCCCGCCTGTTTCCTGCTCTTCCTTGAGGTCTGGCTGCGCCCCTTTTGCCTGTGCCGCGGGCCACACGTTTCCCCGGGGCGTTGGCCTTTTCATTCTTCCGGGGCTATCTTTTGATGAACAGAGCTTCTTAGTCTTAATGTAAACCAAATTCTCTTTCCCTTTATGATCAGCACTTCCTGGCCCTATTCAGGAAAACCGTTCTTAACCCAAAGGCCAAGAATAGCATCTTCTGTGTTATCTTCCAGAACAGTGCCGTCCGAGAGAAATACACCACAAGTCACAAACACCAGCCACGTCTATAATTTCAGATTTTCTAGAAGTCACATTAGAGAGTAAAAGGAAACAGGTGAAATTAATTTTTACTAATTCTGCCCAAGTTATCGTCAACGTGTCATAGATGACATAAAAACATTTTACGTTATTTTTTTCCAACGTCTAGGTGTCGTACACTTCCACACACCTGAAGTGCTTGGTGAGCACGCATGGCTCTAGAACTTTTATATCTACACTCTTCCTGGCTCAATTATTCTTTGTATGGTGTGAAGTATGGACAAAGTTTTTTTTTTTTTTTACTATATGGATATGCAATTGACCTAGCATGCTTTATTACAAAGACTCTCTGGACCTTCTTTTTTTCTCTCTTGAACAGTCTTGCCAGAGATTTTCACTTTATCCCTATGTTTAAAACATCAAACTCTGGCCTTGATGACTCTGCTGAAGATCCAGTTTCTGTCGCATCAGCTGCCGCTCCCAGCTCCCACCCTGCCGTCCGGCCCTCCACCTCCTCTGGCTTAGACCACTCTGCAGGTGACCCCTCCCTTTCTGATCTGTGCATCCAAGGCTCTGTACTGCTCTCTGGTCTACTTGCAGTCCACAAATCTCAATCAGTAGTATTTTTGTTATCTTTCAGCTAAAAATATTTTCCACTTTCCATTACGAATCATTCTTAGTCCCCCTGGTTACTTAAAAGTATGTATCCTAATGTCTAAATATAGGGAGATGGCCTCTCTTCGTTGTTGTTTCTGGTTGGATTCCACTTTGGCCAAGAACACACTGTGGGTGGCTGCACTTGGCTGAAACCTGTTGAGGTTTCGGTCAGTCTGTGAACGTTCTCTGAGCGCTTAAAGGGGTGTGTAGCCTGCGTTGTTGGGCTCCCTGTTCTCTATTGGTTCAAATGTATGAATCATGGTTTTCAAATATTTACACTGGCTAGCATGTATGGTTAGGATACAGCTAAGCTGAGCTGCTGTGACAAGGACCCTCCCTTCCCCTGCATTAGTGGGACTCAGCCTCCCGACACCTTCCTAAGGCCCCAGGCCAGCAGGGCCGCTCCACATCCTCCCCAGCGGCTGTCCAGGGACTCGGGAAGGTAGGAACAAGAGGAGGGGCAAAGCCAGGACAAGCATTTTTTTTCCCCCTAAAATTTTGTGTCCCTTTACCAACCTCTCCCTATTTCCCCCAGCCCCTGGCACTACTCTATCACTCTGTTCCTGAGTCTGACTTTTTCTTTTTTTAGATTCCACATATAAGTGATACCATGCGGTATTTGTCTTTCTCCATCTGGCTTATTTCACTTAGCACAATGCCCTCCAGGGTCACGCATGTTGTCGCAAATGACAGGATTTCCTTCTTTGTTAGGGCTGAATGGCATTCCATTGTGTATAGATGCCACATTTCTCTGTCGACCCACACACATTGGTTCCATACCTCGACTGTTGGGAATAATGTTAGAACGATGATGGGAATACAGACATGTCTTCAAGATCATGATTTTGTTTGGATAAATACCCAGAAGAGAAACTGCTGGATCATATGGTAACTCTGGTTTTAATTTCTTGAGGAATCTCCATACTGTTTTCCTCAGTGCACCCCCCACTGCACCAACTGACATTTCCATCAGCAGGGCACTTTTCCCCCATCCTAACCAACATTTGGTATCTCCTGGTTTTTTTATGATCTCCACTCTGACAGGTGTGAGGTGATAGCACAGTGTGGTTTGATGTGCATTTCCCTGATGATGAGTGAGGATGAGCATCTTTGTAGGTACCTGTTGGCCATCTGTAGGTCTTCTTTGGGAGACAGGCAGATGGGAGACTCTCCAGGCCACAAACACCGCGTGAGCATAGGCCAGGGGTCTCAGTTGGAAAGGGCACATCCGAGGGCTGACCAGGCTGCAGGCACCCCTGGGGCGGGAATGGGGGTGGGGCTGGAGGGAGATGGGAAATTTGGACAAAGGGTCTTTTAAGCAGGAATATGACACGAAAGTTCTCTGGTGGTTTGTGGAAGATTGGAGTCAAAGATAAGGACATACAAGCCCCTAAGCCCACATGTGGGTGCCTGCATCTGGGAGAGCCCAGGGCCCCAGGGCCTGCCTGGAGGGAGCCCAGCAAATCCATGGCCCTGACGAGGTCCTGCAGTCTAGACTGGCCCCTGGACCAGGCCCGCACCCAGAACCACGAGGTGTGTGAGCAGCAAGGACATGGCCTGCCCTGGCACATAGGCCAAAGAGTACAGTGTTCACCCAAGACCCCTGCAAATGTCATTTCAGGGGACGTTTTATTATTTGTATTAGAAATCAAAGGACCAGACTTCTGGGAAAGAAAGGACACATGGAAAACAGTAGTGCTCCTATGGACTGCTCCTGGCAGGGACACGTGGCTCTGGGGGGCAGATTGGCCCCATAATTACTGTTCTCCCAGCTGCTGTGTTACCAGGAGCACTCTGTGACCCCAATTACAGCAGAATTAGCATAAAGCACTACCAGGACAACTGGGGACATCTACAGGTACCACATCTTGATCCTACATCTGAACCACTGGTCTAAAAACAAACCATCAGAATAAACTCAAAGGCCTGAGTCCCGTGGGCCCTGGCTCTGGCCCCTAAGCTACAGCCCACTCCCACTGCCTGGTCCCATCCTTGCTCCCCCAGGGGACAAGCCAGCCCGGGCCCGGCACCTCCGTCACCTATGGCACTGCAGGTACCAGCTGCTGGAGGTCGAGAAAGTGCCTTGCCAGGTCAGCACGGGGCCAGGACACTGTGGAGACCCCAGCCACCGCGTCCCGCACAGCAGCGCCTGCTCCTACGACGTGGTCGCCACTGCACGTGTACAGAAACAGGGGCCACCAGAGCCAGAGGCCAGCCCGTCGCCCCAGCTGCCAAGGTGCCCCGGTCCTCACACGTGGGTGTGGCTGTAACTCCGGACCCGACAGGGCGGCCCGCAGGCACACCACTGGCGGCAGGAGGGGGCTGCAGCTAGTCTGCGGCACAGCAAAGGACAGCGCCTCTGGCCACACTGAGCCTGCCACCGGCGCTGGCCCGAGCCCCTGCTCAGCCCTGACCCACGTGTCCCTGCTGTGCTGACAGGAGCAGGAAGCACGCTGCACGCAACGGGAAGCAGACTCGGGGCAGCAGAGGACAAGGACAGCAGGACCCCTCAGGCCCCTGGCCTGTGTGTTGCTCCAGCAACACCCCCAGGGCTTGGCCAGACGCCAGGTACAAGGACCACCAGCACACGGCTGAGGTGCTCCATCCCGAAAAAGCACGGCAGCTCCCCTGAGGTCTCCATCTGGGAGTTCCCCTGGAAGTGCCCAGAGCCCTGGCACAGAGCAGGGAAGGGCCTGCTGGGCAGGAGGCAGTCTGGGCCCCAGCGCTGGCTGGCACAGACCCACCTTCTGAGGCCTCCTGGGCCCCCTCATCCATCTCAGGCCCCAGTGGTCCAGGGCGGAAGTCCGAGTCAGGGCTGGGCAGGGCCCTGGAACCCGGTCGAGAGGGATGCGAGCTCCATCCACAAGGGCCACCAGCAGGGCAGTGGGCTGTGCCCTCACATGGAGCTTCAGGAGAGAGGACGCTCTTCAAGCAAACCAAGGACCACCGCCACCGCCTGGTGACAGCTCAGACCGCAGGGGCCAGCAAACCACAAATACTACTCCTTAAAACCGTGAGTCCAGTGAGGAGGCCAATATGGAGCGCAAGCCCCCCACCCACCCAGGAAGAAGCACCGCTCGCAACCGCAGCCCTGCTCCTTACAGATCGCCCTGAAGACAGTGAAACACCTCGGGGGGACCATCTGCATCACCGAACAAGAGCTGCTTCCAGTCGGCCTTGGAGGAAGTACACTAAAGCCAACAAGGTCACAACAAGACAACACATTTATTTTCACATGAATTATAAATGCCAGGAACTCTCAACAGAACTCAGCTGAGCCCAGCACTTCTTCAGCCAAAAAGGTAGGAGGCCTTCCCAGCAGGAACAATAGAATGTACTTGAAAACAAGGATTTTAATTACAAAGCGTTTCAAAACCCTGGCTGGCAGAGAAGAGGCACAGGTCTCCACCCTGTCAGCCAGGAGCAAACGTGCATCCCAAGACCAAAGCCCAAGGCAGAAACAAGTCCCCTCTGCCAATCCCCATACAGAGCTCAGCCCGGATGCCCTGCTCCCAGGAGGCAGCAGGGACAGCCTGTGTGGTGACAGAGTGACCCATAAGACACACACCCGTGTGCTCTTGGTGCCTTTGAGCTCTCTGGGGCTTAAGCACGTCCGTCTCTCTGAAACCAGGAAACTTGATGACAACAAGGTGCATGCCGACCGCACACCAGGCCCCTGCTACAAACTCTGTCCCAGCCAAAACCATCCTGTCCTGCAGGACAGGAGCTGTGACCCAGGTGCTGAGGTGCAGGGGGCAGCCGTGATGCCCGAGACCACCTGGCCCGCAGATGGCACACCGAAGGAGCACCCAGGCCTCCTTGCCCGCACCCCCTCCCAAGAGCGGTACCTACAGGACACATGCCTGCTGCCAACTCACCTGGCCAGCTGCCCACTGGCAGGCGCGCGGTGCCCCAGCATGGCCTTCACCCTGACCACACCATGTATGGCAGATGCTACCCGGGGGTCTGGGGAGAGAAGATGAAGCCCAGGCCCTGAAGGGGCAGCACTCATAACGTATTTTATTCTGGGTGCAGGAAACCCAGTGCAGCACAAAACGCCCCTCTTATGGAAGGGAGGGAGCACAAAGGTGCCAGCTCTGTTCTCCTGCTGAAGCCACAGTCCTCAGCTGCACAGCCCGTATCAGGGACCCTCAGGAAAGCTCGGGCAGCCTCAGGCCGGGCGCACTTTCTGCCCTGGGCCACTACCCAGCTCACCCAGCACGGGAAGGAACGGCACACCATCCACAGCAAGAAGTAAACACACTTTGTCCGGCACTGCCGAGAGGACACCAGGCCTCCTGGGAGGACTCCTCTCTGCAGCCCATCATCAGCTGGAGGCCAGGGCTGGGGGGTGAGAATACCATCGGCGGCCTAGATTCCTTCGCAGCTCTTCTTTGTTCATTCACCCCACAGCCAAGAGGACACGGGGCAGAGGGACTGGGAAGAGGGCTGGTGGGGAGGGGAAGGGAGGGAGTGTGACTCGCCCACTGTGTGAACCATTCACATGATGATCCTCCTGGGGACTGCTCAGAGCCAGGACTCCTACTGTCCACTGAGCTTCCAAAAGGACCCCAAACTCATCCAGCACCTCAGACGATGAGTACTCCTTGAGGGGCACTTTGAGAAACCCTGTTCTAGGTTCTCCACGTTGCCTTCTCAATACTCTCTGCAGCCTCAGCGACCAAATGCAGCCCCAACAGGCACTGGGCAAACAAGGGGCTCCTGAACAGTTCATGACACCAACGTGAACTGAATTTCTTCCCAAGAGAACAAACCAAATGGTACACACACTTCCAATAACGCATGCATGTGTGCTTGTGTGTGCGAGTGGGGGGGGGGGCGGTGATGATAAAGACTGTACAAGAAAATATGGAATGCTGAGATCACCCCCACACACAAGCCAGGAGGAAAAGGGCAGGGCACAGGGCCAAGCTCTGGTCTGTGCCTACAGTCCTCCCCAGGCTATGCCCCGGAGCTGCCAAGCCAAAGGCTTGGGGCTCACTCTCTCGGCCCAAACATGCTCACACCCTGCGGCATTGCTGTTCCCCAGCCAATGCTCTGGTCTCCCAGCACACACTGGACCGCTCTGGGTTCTCTGGCCGGGTCCCAGTATGGCTGAACGCACACTCTGCTCAACTCGTGAACGGATGCCCTCGGGAAACATAGCAAGAAGCAGGGTCATGGGGGTAGTCCCACTTGGGCCAGTTTGAGCATCTCCCCCACTCTGTCTTTGCTCTTGTTCCTTTAAGAACAAACTCTAAAATCTTAATACTTGGGATTAATACCCCTAAAGTATACAGACCTCAGGCCAGTCATAAGAAAGCTAGACCACTCTGCACACAAAGAGCAGACAGATGATTCACCAAGAACACAGGGGCTCCAAGTACGAGAACATCAGCCTCAGCCCTCTTCAAGGAAACGTGCACTAACCAAACACCCCTCCTTACTTACCAAAGCGGCAAAGATTTTTTTCATAAAAGAGTAACACAGGCAGCTGGTCACAAAGCAGAGATGAGTGCATGCCAGTGCTTTCAGGAACGTGAGTGGGCAGAGCCTCTCCAGGAAGACGCTCACAGGCCCTCTTTCGGAGCCCGCCAGTCCCCTTCCAGAATTCTACCCGAGGAAATGCCAACGTCGGGCAGCGACTCGTGCACGGATGCTCGGAACCGCTATCCGCTGGGAGAAGACACCCTAAACACCCCGCCACGGAGGACTGCGGGAGTTACGGCACACCCACAAGGGCCACCCTAATCTCCTGCCACAGACACTGACTGCTGGGGGGAGTCCGCACCCCGTGTGACACCAGTTTTCAGCGTCGAGTCACGGTCTCGAGGTGGTGGGATCACTCACTTTTTGATTTCTGCATTCCCTGTGTTTTCATGTTTCCACAACGGACTTGTGAAACCAAGTTCCACGGGAGCAGGGACTCTGTCTGCTCCCTCACACCATGCCAGCAGGGGCCACAAAGGAACACCTGGAGGCAGACGAACCATGAGAGACGATGGACTCTGAAAAACAAACTGCGGGTTCTAGAGGGGAGGGGGGTGGGAGGATGGGTTAGCCTGGTGGTGGGTATTGAGGAGGGCACGTTCTGCATGGAGCACTGGGTGTTATGCACAAACAATGAATCATGGAACACTACATCTAAAACTAATGATGTAATGTATGGGGATTAACATAACAATAAAAAAATAATTTAAAAAAAAGGAACACCTGGAGGCGCTCAAAAGGCAATGCAGGAGTACCTGAGTGTCAGCATATCTATACTCAGGTAACTCTTCAGAGTGTTTAATTAAGATCTTGGGATTCCTTAGACTCCCCGCACGTCCAAGTGGACCTCCACCTTCTTATGCACTTTGGTGGCCCAGGTGCCCCAGTGCCCCCTGCACCTGCCCCCGCTACTCTCTCTCCTCCCTGGGCCTCAAAGAGCACTCTCCATAGAGGTCACGGTATTGGCTCAAAAGGGTGCAGCCACTAGAGACAACAAATGCACACATGTCCACTCTGGTGGCTCCGGGCACAGCCCCCAAGACCACCCCTACAGCACGTGGGAAGCCTTTTACCCATCCCACGTTTCCCTGTATATCCCAACCCAGCCAGCTGGGGAAATGCACCCACGCTGCTGTGACAGGCCCCCCTCTGGCCTGGTTCTGCAGGTCTCTGCCTGCCAAGCCACACACACGGCACGGACGATCACCAGCACCTGCAGACTGCAGTCAAGGCCTGGGGCAGCCCTACACCGGGGCCGCAGCTGCTCAGGGCACCCCCGTGACTCATGGCCTACAGCCGTGCGGTCTTGGCCTGGCCCAGGCTGGCTCCCCTGCACAAGGCTGACACCTGGAGCTGGATCGTTCCCACTGTGGGGTCATCTTGGCAGTACGGGATGCTAAGCAGCATCCCTGGCCTCCACCCACCAGGAGCCAGAAGCCCCCATCCAACCCCTGCAACGTCCCCAACCAAAACCTCCTCAGCAGGTGAGATCACTCCAGGTTGAGACCCACCGGCAGCCTGCTCTGTGCAATGCTGCTGAGGGCAACGGGAGCGTCCCTCACTTCACGCAGGGACTAGGTCCTGAGCGTGCCAATGCACCAGGCTCTGGGGAACCAAACGCGGGTGCGAGTCAGTCCCCACTCTTCAGAGGTACAGCCTGGTGGGCATAGAAACCAAGCTGGTGCTGCTAGCTCATGTCTGCAGTGTCGACGCAGGGCCACCGCACACGGCTGGTCTGAGAAGACAAACTACAACCCCAAGGAGACCAACACCACATGCCCATCCTTCTGAGCAGCCAGAAGGGACTGAGGATGCCCCAGGAGCTCCCAGTGCAGAGCCTCCCACCCTCTCCTCCCAATCAACTAATGACCCATGCTCACCCGCCCCCCCACTGGCCACCCCAGTGCCAGGCACCTCCACGTGGGCAACCTCAATCACATATAACCATGGCCGCCACGCAGTAAAGAAAACTGGCTCACTCCCACTTCTATGGAAATGAAACAGGCCGAAGAGGATAAGGACCTAGAAGGCCACACAGGACCAGCCCTGCTGCCCACACCTTCACTTCCAGCCCCCAGCAGCGGTCAGGAAGTCACTACCAAGATAAAGCTGCAGTGACAGGAGCACACAGCTGTCTCCCGTTGGCCTGCAGTGCCCTCTACGCTGCTGGACCTGCTGCTGGACCCGCGGCCGGACCTGGGGGCCCACTCGGTATATATCACCTCCCGGGCACCCCCTCCCACTGCCCCTGCTGGGAACACTATGCTGGTGCCCCCATTCTTTGAATTGGAGACAGTCCTCGTGACCCTATCAAAGGGGTCTGCTTAGGGGAGCCAGGGTTAAGCAGAGACAGGCTGGCTGAAGGGATAAACTGCCCTGAAGGAGAGGCCCGCCCCAGGGGCTGGTGGCTGGGGCTTCTAAACCACTGCGTGAGTGTCAGAGGGGAAGGCTGTGTGCTGTGACGCCTGCTGCCGGATGGGTTATTTTTAGTTTGTATTGAAATCCCAGATAGTTAGCCTACAGCGTAAGGCTAGTTTTAGGGGTATGATCCAGCCACTGCACACTCCCATACATCGCCGTGTGCTCATCACACGTGCACTCCCTAATCCCCATCCCCGGCTCCCTCCCCACCTCCGGCAGTACCTTCCCTGTGGACTTCAGTCTTCCCTTCCTTTCACTCAGAGTCCTGGCTGCAGGCAGGGAGGCCTGGCTGCAGGGTTAGGGTCCGGGGCATTCACTGCTGCTCCACGGGCTGGGAGCGACCCCTCCCCAAAGGCATCCCTGGGCCAAAGCGGCCTACAGGCGGGAGCACAACAGGCCAATGCTCTGCCAGGCAGGTGCTACTCACATTCCAGAGTCCAGCCCTGCCTCCAGAGGGACACCGGCCACGTGCCCTTCAAGGACACGTGGCCACGGGCAGCCATCTGCACCACAGGAAGCGACTCCCAGTCAGCCCCCCTCCTCCGTCCCCGCACCTCAGGCTGACAGTAAGGGGGAGACAGCCCTAGCAGGTAGGGAGCAGCCTTGAAATGAAAACAGCCACAGCCTGGAAGCGTATTTGTTTTGGAAGCACCTACTTAATGAGCAGCTGGGGCTGGGTGCAAATGCCCACCTTCTCCTCTCCCTCCTGGAGGGGCGATCCTCTATGCTCCTCTCTGTGGCCCCACAGTTCCCAAGGAACCCACAGGATGGGCCAGAGGGGCCGCAGTTGTGTGCAGAGCCCAGAGCCTACCCGGGAGGCTGGACTGAGCCGACGGGCCCTGAGCGTGGGATCTGGGGGCCTACAAGATTGGAACCTGCTGTTGGCTCAATGTCCTGTGCTGACGGACCACGTGTGTTTGACGAGGGAGCACAGTCTCCGCCCCATGGAGTGTCACGGGCATGGCCTTGGTTCTCACCAAATCACCTGCTTGACAGCAACTAAAGCACCAAGTTGAGGCCAGGTCCCCACGGCCTCCTCAAAGGCCTGCCCAGGGAGGGGCAGACAGGGAGAAAAGGTGGCAGCCCTCCCTGGAACAAGCACTGTGAAAGCCACAAACTGCCCAGGACACGTGGCTCCTCCTGTGCTGCTGGCCTTCGCAGGGCTGGGCCTGCTTCTTCACTCCGCAGGTGGAGAAGCAGTCGGGAGAAATGGTCACCCAGGTGCAGAGGCAAGCCTAACCGCAGCTCGGACAGACCCCACGTTGCTGCCTCAACAAGCTGTTGAGAGAAATAAGGCCAAGGTGAAAAGCAATGTTGTGCATCCTGAAGCAGGCTCAGGGCAATGGCTCCCCCGACCAGAGGGCCGAGATGATGGAGAACGGACACTGGGGCACTGCCCACTCAGGATCAGACACCTCCGTGGGGGCACATGGCTCATGCTAAAGCAGACGCCTCCTTTTCAAGGCCACTCGCGCGCAGGCGGGGGCACTGGGCATGGTCTCTGCTCCTGAACTTCACTGCCAGCATAGGCGTGACCACCCCCCAGCAGGCCCGGATGTGGGGGGGGGGGGAGAAAGGGATGGGAGGACAGAGCAGGGAGGACGAAAGGCAGTGGGGTCTCGGCGCTGGGACGGCACGGGAGGAGGTGGGGGTGGGGAGCAGGCACTGGCACAGGCCAGGCACCTGAGCCCACGAGGGGAAGGGTGGTAAGAGAGTGGGTCTGTGTGCGGTTGCCCCCAGCAGGGAGGCGAGGGAGAGGGCAATACAGAGCTCTGCCGTGGGAAGAATACTCCGGCCGGATGGCTGTGCGGAGGCCCAGGACGGAGTGGAAAGATGAACAAGGTGGGTGCGGGCAGGAGCAAGGACACACCTCTCAAACGCTCTGGGAAAAACTAACGGGTACTGACCAAGAGCCGGTCTCGGTGAGGCCAGGCCAGGGCCAACCGCACCTCCCAGGCCGGCACCCTCTCAGCCTGCGCAGAAGGGGGCAGAGCCCAGGGATAAGCAGCCACGGCCCCACGCCCTTGGTGACAAAGGCGGCCGTGCCATCACTACCCGGGGCCGCAGCATGCGTGCGAGCCGTCCTGCAAAGGCATCAGGACAGGCTGGGGGCGGAACCCGAGGGACGGCCTGGCAAGCCCCAAGCACAAAGGTGGAGGTGGGAGAGCAAACGGGGCTCGCCAGCGCCCTTCCGACCACACTGGGGCTGTCTCAGCAGAGGTGCTGGCATCTGGCGGGGGGGCAAGCCTGGCATGATGACATTTTCCCAGCTCGGGCCCCACAGCTCTGGGAATGGGCAGGCCACCGATGGAAGGTGCTGTCCACTTGGGGATGGCATCAGGCAGCCTCAGAGAGTGCCAAGCCCCCGGACTCCTGCCCTCTGCCCGCGGGCACCCTGGAAAGCCAGACCTGCCACAAAAGCCCTGGGCTATGCTCCGGGTGCCAACCTTGCAGTCCTGGGAGCAGCTGGGCCCACAGGACAGTGTGGCCATCAGACTGGGCTCTCCTTAGGGACCAGGACACCAGGGCTACCTGCACACAACAGCAGCTCTCCAAGAGCAAGCAGATGTGACAGTGACCAAGTGACATGCTGGGCGGCAGCCACCGTGAGGCTCTCAGTGAGGACACGCTGAGAGGGAAGGCGGTGGGATGGCGAGAGGGATGTACCTTGCGCACACCGGGCCCTGCCCAGAGGGGGCCGCGGGTACCGTGCTGCTGCGGGTGCTCTGCCCGCAAGCCAAAGCCGCACCCACAGCAAGCCCCAGGCCGGGGGGCGGGCAGCACAGGGACCACTCCCACCCCAACCCCGCCCCAGGGTTCCAAGAAGGAGTTACAGGCCAGGCTGGTGCTGAGCCCCATCTCAGCTGGGGGAGGCGGGGTTCTCCACAACATCCCCCTGGGGCGCACTCACGCTACGTGTGGACACCTCACAAAATCCCCCAACCACGGCTAGGAAGCGGACTCCCGGGGCCGTGTTGCAGATGAGCAAACTGAGGCTCAGGGAGCCCTAATGAAGCTGCAGAGTCAGGATTCAACCCTGGAGCATCTGGTCCCTGAGCCACATTGTCCTAAACACCTCTGGGCAGAAAAGTCCACCTGGGCACCTTCTCTTGACAGACCTCACCTGCCACCCGAATGAAAGGCTCAGAGCTGCTACAAACACCCGGACTCCCAGGGATAACAGACCCAGCATTCCCACTCGTGCACCCTGGTCTGCAGAGGGGGCTGCCAGCCACACACCCCCCCCCCCCCGGGAGACCCCTTCTTCGAGAGGTGGCTCCGTGACTTACCTGTCTGGCCAACACAGCACAGCACAGGCGAACTCACCTCCAACAGCTTCCACCGTGGCTCTGCTCTGGAGCAAGGCCACGCGGAGAGCCCTGCCACGCGCCTGAAGTGTGGCCTGGGGGCCAAGGTTAGAGCGCTTCTCCTAACCACATGAAGACGGAACTCGCCTCTCCCATGCTCGCACCCATGCACGGCAGAGCTTTCCAGAAGCGACGAGACTTGTAAGATTATAACAGAACGAACCCAGAAGCAGATAAGGATCTGGCTCATGAGAGTTGCAAAAAAGTCAGACCATTCGTGTCACGCTTTTTATTCTACAGAACAGTTATTTTTTCATCAAAAAAATTTTTATGCTAACATACACTGGGTTTATTATTCTTTTTAAATGAATTAAAGAATATTTTTACAAATTTCTTGACTTCAACTTTCTTTTTTTTTAAGATTTTATTTATTTATTTGACAGAGAGAGACACAGCGAGAGAGGGAACACAAGCAGGGGGAGCAGGAGAGGGAGAAGCAGGCTTCCCGCAGAGCTGGGAGCCTGATGTGGGGCCCGATCCCAGGACCCTGGGATCATGACCTGAGCTGTAGGCAGACGTTTAACGACTGAGCCGCCCAGGCGCCCCTAGTTTTTATTTTTATTTTTTTAAGATTTTATTTATTTATTTGATAGAGAGAGATAGCGAGAGAGGAAACACAAGCAGGGGGAGTGGGAGAGGGAGAAGCAGGCTTCCCGCCGAGCAGGGAGTCCGACGCGGGGCTCGATCCCAGAACCCTGGGACCACGACCTGAGCCGAAGGCAGACGCTTAACCGATTGAGCCACCCAGGCGCCCCTTGACTCTAACTTCTAATATGGTAAATGTTGATAGCTATAACCCGTACAAGCTCAATAATTTTTAAGAATGTAAGGGGGGGCTTGAGACCAAAAAGTCTGAGAACCCTGCTCCAGAGTCCATGTGCAGAGAGGCCATATGGGGAAACTGAGGCCCCTACCCATCAACCCACAAAGTTGGGAGAGGTGGTGGTCCTCGTTTGGAGACACTAAGTCCTGGGTTCATTTGAGAGCAACAGACAACACCCAAAGCCCAAGCTGAGAAACTGCTAAGACAGGCCCTAGAAGAGAGACACGTATATCTGGCACAGTGGGGCCAAGTACAGTGAAGCCCAGGACTGGATGTGGGGCACACACCTACAACCTGGCTAAGCCTCCCATACTATTGCTGGGAGTCGAACCAGCAAGCCATTCAGGGGGGCTCTCCCTGCTGCCCTTGGAGGACACAGCCAATGAAGTGGGGGCTGACCACTCCGCTGGGTGCGGGCAATGCAGGCCAAGGCCCAACACAGTGGAACTCCAGAGGTGCCATGCTGTTGGAGAGAACATTCCGCTAGCCCAGGGCCAGCCTGGTGCAAAGGCTGGTGGAGAAAGGTTTCTTGACCCTAAGGGGAAAGACGGCATACGTCCCTGCTTTCCAACGTCAACCTGCCTTTTGGGGGAGAAGCTGCATGCCTCTGTGGGAGCTCTGTGCCCTCACCCTACACAGAAATGCTCAATTAATGCTAACCAAAAATCGCCACCAGAAATGCTCAATTAACACCAAAAATTGCCACCATTACCCAACATACTGGCAACATTCCAAACAAACAAAAAGATGCGTTCAGTCGTAGGTCGTGACCACACACCATGCTATCCCTGGGATGTACCCAGGAACAGCTACAGGAAGGAAAAGAATGAATGTCCCACCCCAGCAACTGTGCATTTTCAGCTCTTTCAAGCTAGCAAAGGAAGCCGTCTTCAAAGAGAAAGGAACCTGAAGATGACAACGTGAATGTGGCCACAGCCCAAAGCCACACAGTTCCATGCAGGAACAGCACCACAGCTCCCACGTGGCTGGGACACCCCACCCACCACCACCTCCTTCTCTAAGCTTCCACAGTTCACTCCCCAGTTTCGATTGTTCCTACTTCCACGTTCCCAGGCAGGGCTCTACAGAGCAGCACTCAACACGGATGGGTGTGCCCCAGCCAGGAGAAATCCTGTACAGAAAGAAAAACAAACATGGGGAGACAAAGAGCGGGAGGCACTCCCGACAAGTCATACAGGAACAGCACGCACCTCCTCCTCTTCCGGCAGGAGGAAAGGCACACACGAGTCACCAGAGGGGACCAAGACCAGCTCCCCGACCAGCTCCCAGTGTCCAGGTGCCCGAAAAAAGTGCAGAGCGCACCTCACCGAGTACCTCACTTGCCACACAAGCACGTTCACAACAAGGTCAAGAGCATGGGGTTTGGCTGTGTCTGAGTTTCTGGGACCACCACAGGGCGATGCAGCAAGTGCCGGGACAACGGAACGCCAGCACAGGCATCCCCCCCGAGGCCTCCAACACCCACCTTCCTAAACCACAGGGCCACAGTGGAGGCCACGCTCCCTCCCACAAGGGACCTTAGAGCTGACGATGGCCCCGCTGTACCCAGGGAACCCCTCCCAAGCTGCGGCTAGCTGTTGACAAGGTCTGGCAGCCTGCGTCCCAGTGCCATCTGGCTTTTCCAGGACTCTGGGTGGTGGCACGCGGTGCTAAGAACAGCAGGACAAAGGCCAGAGGCAGGACACGGACAAGGGCGGACCCAGGCCCTCCCGGGCTGCAGATGTCTCGGAAGCCCTTGCAATGAAGACAGGCTGCCCTGCCCAAGGCCGGCAACGCTTCCCGCTCAACCACCTGCTCCCCGGCAAGGCGTTTCTGCAGCACCTCCGCTGAGTTCCCATCCTATCTCCCACCAGAGGCACAACTTCGAGGACACTCTGCACAAGGCTCCCGGGGACACTCCAAGCACAGGGACAAATGAGAAATGAGGTGCTGCTGAGAGCTCCCGGGTGCACAGGGCTCGTCCCACGAAGGGGTCCATGTGACCGCTGCTCTCTTCAAAGGGAAGCTGAATGCAGATCAGCCCCAGGCAAGCACCTCAGCAGACCCAGGCCCTACGGACTGCCTGGGTGGAGCCATCAGACCAGCGGCTGTCCCTGGAAGTGTCCTGCAATCACAGCTCCACGGGGTCAACGGTGGGAGGACACTTTTGCCACTAAGCCTCAGCACCTCTGCACAGGCCTGCGCCAGGACCTTCCCTCCTTCCTACCTGGAAAATTCCTGTGCGTCTTCCCACAGGAGCCAACGGAGCACCCCTGCTCTGAGCCACCCTGACAGCCTGGCCTCCCCACCTCCAGCTCCACCTCATTCACTCCTCCACGCTCCGTCTCCCATGTCCGTGGCCCTCCTGTGCCAGCCTGGGAAAGCAGAAACTGTGTCTCCCTGATCTTGGAGGCCCAGGGCCGGGCCCACGACAGACAGTGAATGCAGTCAAGACCCGGCGTTCTCCTCAGCTTAGGAAGTGGTCCAGCTCACTGTGGGAAAAGGCTGGGTCACAGCAGCATCACTCATGATGGGCAAAAAGTGGAACAATCCAGATATCAACAGAGGAGCAAAGTACGCAGATCTCCGTACCCCGGAATATCATT
Organism: Neomonachus schauinslandi; assembly: GCF_002201575.2. Lineage (NCBI taxonomy): Eukaryota > Metazoa > Chordata > Mammalia > Carnivora > Phocidae > Neomonachus > Neomonachus schauinslandi. The sequence goes on from NC_058413.1 coordinate 1,083,693, forward strand.
TGGCAATGAAAAGGACTGATCGTTGATACGTGCACAACACGAACAAACTTTTAAAACATTATATATGCTAAGTGAACAGGTCACAGAAGACCTCATGTTGTGATTGTATCTGTATGAAATGTTGACGACACTGGGCGCCTGGGTGGCTCAGTTGGTTAAGCGACTGCCTTCGGCTCAGGTCATGATCCTGGAGTCCCTGGATCGAGTCCCGCATCGGGCTCCCTGCTCGGCAGGCAGTCTGCTTCTCCCTCTCCCACTCCCCCTGCTTGTGTTCCCTCTCTCGCTGTGTCTTTCTCTGTCAAATAAATAAATAAAATCTTTAAAAAAAAAAAGAAATGTTGACGACACAAGGCTCCTTTGGGCTGATGGCAACATTTGCAAGTTAAACAGTGTTGACAGCTACACAACCCTGTGATTTTACTAAAAGTCACCTAATTGTTATACTTAAAACATGCAACCTTTATGGTATGTAAATTATCCATCAATGAGGCTGTTAAAAAAAGGCTAGAGACCCAAGCAAGTTCAGTCGGGCTGTCCTCACCTCAGGTGGGGTCTGTCATTCCAGGCAACGTCCTCCCCTGAGGCAAAGTGCAAAGAAAAAGTCATCAGCACCCCACGAAATCCCCACACAAGTACATGCGCACAGGATTCTATCTCCTTCAACTTAGCGCAAGATTCCTGAAGGCAAAGCCAGACAGGCCAGAAAGCCCTGCGGCCATTTAGAAATACCTGCCCGCTGACCAAGAGCGCCAACTTCCATCGCACTCCGCGTACAACTGCCAACCCCGGAGGTGGGTCTCCATCCAGAGCCAGAGAGCTCTCAGCTACAGAGCTCACCCACCTCATCACTGCTCCAGGAGCAGCAGGGCAGCGGCAGCCCCAGGAAGGGGGCTGTGCGTGCCTGCCCCTGCCCTGGCTGTGGGCCCAGGCTGGAGGGCGCAGGGCGGGCATGTCCCTGCAAACTCCACCCTGTCGGCCCCACCCAGGACCCGTGGGAGGGCTGATCTGCTCCCCTGACTCCGAAGTGGGAGGACGTGCATTTCCTCTTCTACATTCCCAGATGCTTGGAAGCTTCTGGACTGTGCTTTCTGTTGGGTAAAAATTAAACTGCACTTCTATCATCTGCTCACAAATGCCTGTCACTGTCAGTTAAGAACAAGACAGAAGTTTTCCCCACACCACCACACCCTGTGCCGTGGGGCCCCTCACTGTCTTAGGCCATGTGGAATCTGATGCAGCTAATGCAGTGTCTCTTCTGGGGCTCACTTCCTTCCCACTGGCAGGGGCGCCATCCTGTCGTCAGCTGTCCAGAAGGGAGATAGCCAAGGACAAAAGACACGACCACACCACAGGTGGTGACCCTTTTTCAAGCTAGAAATTACTCTTTATAAAAAGAAAGAAAAATTACTGTACACCTACTTCACCAGCCAGTTCCAAGTCCAGCAGAGGAAACGTACAGTAAAACACATGGATGCAAGCTATGCATCACAAGTTTTTCTCCAAGTAAGTCCCAGCAAACTCCATCAGCAAGTCGTAACATGCTGGCGTTATTCTTGGCTTCCCCTGGCAGGTTTCCTGCAAGACCTCCCTTTCCTCAGATATGGCCGCCCATGTCACTCAGCAAAGCACTTCCTGTGACAGGGAAGTGGGTCCATTCACTGCTCTGCTGGCGACAGCTGTCAGCAGAGAAGGCAGGAGCGGTGTGTGCTACTACAGCGGAGTCCATACAGTCACCTGAGATGAACCAATGCAGAGAAACTCTTTCTTAAAAAAAGAACAAAAACTGTTTAAAACATAAGAAGAGAACCACATCCCAAACCACCTGGTTGATAATAATGGTGTGAATTAATAAAAATAATCAAGAAATAGTGTTTAACACACTTCCTCAATTCTTGCAGGCTGAAAACCAGTTAAAGGGTTAATGGCCAACTAAAGCCCCAGCACTGATCACACAAAGGTGCCTAGCAGGGGCGTGCTCCTTCACCTGCCACTGGCTGGCTCTCCTCAAGGAGGGTCGGACCACAGGGAGGGACTGAGGGGTGGGGGGGGCCTCTGCTGCCACCTTGATCTGCAGCTGGAAAGCAGGGGCCTCAGCCTCCCCCTTTTCTACAGCAGATGCTCAGTAAACATGTGGGAGGGGCAGAGGGCACGGGGCCCTCCCAGCTCTCGCGTCCTGGATGATAATACCTTGAAAACAAGCTCTGGAGGAACATCACTACTTGACAACTGAAATCCTATCACTTTTGTTTAAAAAGGGCAGGGGGATTCACAATTAAGGAACTGTTGGAGAATTCATAATTCACAATGTCCACTGTGCAATCCACTAAAATTAGAAACACACAAAGATAACCAAAGTCCATCCTAATCCCTCTTTTGAGATCTCTGGTGTCCTCTGGAGCTGCCTATTTTATAGCCAGACAGCAGTAAAGGCCCCTTCCCTTACCAGGGCCCATGGAAGCAGCAGCTCCAGGCCGTGTCCCTTTCAGAGCTATCTTCCTCCAGCACCTGGACCAGCCTCCTCAGCACGGGACCCAGGAGGGGAGGGCTCCACTGACCTCACCCAGATGACCGCCTGCTTCCCAAAGTCTTGACGAGGGCCTCAAGAACCCGTCCGTCCATGGCAAGCCTAACTGTGGGGTTAATTTCTGGATATTCACAATGATGACAGTAAAGTGGACAAAGCACAGACCCAGTCAGTTTAAAAGACTGTCTGCTGGTCAGCACAGAATACCTGCTTCTTATGGACAGGAACACACACACAGACAAAATAACCATCAGCTGCCTCCTCAACAACCCCGACTTCCGACACAAAGCACGGTGAACACAACCCACCCAATCAATAGTCTACCTCCCTGAAACAGACTCCCTGGGAGGCCAGGTGGCCTCCAACATAGTTCCTCCCAATAAAGTCAGAAAGCATCTGTGATTCAAAAAAAGCAAACACAGCTGCGTGGCCTCAACGCTCAGCGCCTGTGGGTTACAAAGGCCTCCTACAAACCCCATCTCCATACTAACAGCGGCCGGCACTCACCAATGCCAAGCAGTGTGCGAAGCGCTTTCCTCGACTACCTCGGTTTACCCTTCCAGAGCCCTACACTTTCCACTTCACAGAAGACTTTAAAAGAGCAGGTCTGGAGGAGGTGCAGCGATCGGCTCAAGTCACAGGGCAACAAGCAGCAGGGCTGGGACGGCAGGCCCCACCGTGGTCCTGCGAACCCCGCGCACACCGCCCTCTGGCCCCCGGCCACCCAGCCCTCGTGGGCTCACCTTCCCCGGCTCCCCCTTCGCTGGCCTCCAGCCGAGCGGCAGGCCGGAATGGCTCTGACCCATCTCCTCGGTTATCCTGACGGCACCCTCCCCTCCGCCCTGCGCCGCGCAGGCACCCGCCGCACGCAGAGACAAAACGTCCATCCGACCTTGCGCCTCCCTTCCAGGACTTCGGCGTCAGACGAGCACTTCCACCAGCCCCAGGCCAACGGCAACAGCTCCCCGCTCGCAGCCCAAGCCCCTGGGATGACTGCCCCGCCCTGCCCCCGGGGGTGGGGGGATGAAAACGAGAGCCAAGCGGAGATGGGAGAAGGACCACGCCGCTGGCGAGAGCTGCCTTCTCGTCGCTCAAACACAGAAAAGTTCTGACGAAGGGTCCCTGAGTCGGAGGAACTTTCTGAAGACGACGTGACGTCTCACCTTTGCTGCTCCAGTTTCCAGCAAGCCGCACCGACAGCGCACCGGAGGGAGAGCCGCCCGCGGCTGCCGGCCCGAGGCTTCCTTCCTACTCCACCCTCCGGCCCGCCGCCCGCGGCGGACGCCTCGCCCGCGGCACCCTGCCTCCCCTGCAGCCTCGCCCCGAGCCCGGCGGCCGCGCCAGCGAACTTGGGCCGTTCGGCTTCGCCTCCTCGCTTCCGAGGAACGGAACTTTCACGGCCGGCGTGAAAGTTCTTTCTTCCGGAGCCAGTTCCCCGCGGCGCCCGGCGAGAGCGGCTGCCGCCCGACGTCCGCGGCCGCCCGACGTCCGGCGGCTCGGCGCGGGCGCCTGTCCTGCCCAGGCCGGCCCCGGCCCCGCTCCGAGCGGCTCGCGTCCGCGACCCCGTCCCCGAGCAGACGCCCCTCGCCCGCCCAGCCCGCTCCGCCCCGGCCCGACGCCCTTGAGCGGCGCCGCCCGCAGCGCGCCCTGCGACCCCCAGCGCGGCCCCGGCCCGCCCGCCCGGCCGCCCAACTCACCCCATGAGCCAGTCCATGGCTGCTCGGGGCCCGCCGCCCGACACGCTCGGCCCTCAGCCCGCGGCGGCGGCGGCGGCCGGAAGTAAACACTCGCTCGCACACTCCCACACGCGCGCCGCGGGCGCCGCAGGAAGTGACGCGCCCGCGCGCCGCCTGCCGGGAAACGTAGTCCCGGCGGCCTCTGCGGCCCCACCGGCCCAGCCTGGATCTTGAGCCGAGCCCTCCTCCCCTTTCTTGCTTTCCCCTCTTACACCTCCACCCCAGCCCTCCCGTGGCGCCCCGCTCCTGGACAGCCCCCCATGCCCCGGATGTCCCCTCACACGCAGGATGTCCCCTAACGCCCCAGATGTCCCCTCACGTCCGGATGTCCCCTCACACGTTGGCTGACGCCTCACACCCCGGCTGACCCCTCACACCCCGGGCTGACCCCTCACACCCCGGCTGACGCCTCACACCCCGGCTGACCCCTCACCCCCCGGGCTGACCCCTCACACCCCGGCTGACGCCTCACACCCCGGCTGACCCCTCACACCCCGGCTGACCCCTCACACCCCGGCTGACCCCTCACACCCCGGCTGACCCCTCACCCCCCGGGCTGACCCCTCACAC
>NC_058413.1:1088922-1089315 GCF_002201575.2 Neomonachus schauinslandi
CCTCACACTCCGGCTGACCCCTCACACCCCGGGCTGACCCCTCACACCCTGGCTGACGCCTCACACCGGGATGTGCCCTCACGCCCAGATGTCCCCTCACGTCCGGATGTCCGCTCACACCCCGGCTGACCCCTCACACTCCGGCTGACACCTCACACTCCGGCTGACCCCTCACACCCTAGCTGACGCCTCACACCGGGATGTGCCCTAACTCCCCAGATGTCCCCTCACGTCCGGATGTCACCTCACACCCGGGGCTGACCCCTCACACCCTGGCTGACCCCTCACACTCCAGCTGACCCCTCACACTCCGGGCTGACCCCTCACACCCTGGCTGACGCCTCACACCGGGATGTGCCCTCACTCCCCAGATGTCCCCTCACGTCCGGATGT
>NC_058413.1:1089415-1124871 GCF_002201575.2 Neomonachus schauinslandi
CCCCGGGCTGACCCCTCACACTCCGGCTGACCCCTCACACTCCAGGCTGAACCCTCACATTCCAGGTGACCCCTCACACTCTGGGCTGACCCCTCACACCCTGGCTGACGCCTCACACCGGGATGTGCCCTCACTCCCCAGATGTCCCCTCATGTCCGGATGTCACCTCACACCCGGGGCTGACCCCTCACACCCCGGCTGACCCCTCACACTCCGGGCTGAACCCTCACACCCCGGCTGACCCCTCACACCCGGATGTGCCCTCACACCCAGGATGTCCCCTCACTCCCCAGATGTCCCCTTACGTCCGGATGTCACCTCACACCCCGGGCTGACCCCTCACACTCCGGGTGACCCCTCACACCCCGGGCTGACCCTTCACACTCCGGCTGACCCCTCACACCCCGGGCTGACCCCTCACACCCTGGCTGACGCCTCACACCAGGATGTGCCCTCACTCCCCAGATGTCCCCTCATGTCCGGATGTCCCCTCACACCCTGGCTGACGACTCACACGCCGGCTGAACCCTCACACTCCGGCTGACCCCTCACACCCCCGGGCTGGCTCCCTGCACCCTGGACTGCTTCCTGGCCTGGACTGTCCCCCTGCACTGGGACTGTCCCCCTACGTCTGGGCTGTTCTCAGCCCTGCATCTACACTGCACCCCTGTGCCCAGTATGCCCCCTCCTCACTTTCAGAGGGACCCCTCCAGAACTCCTTTCCCCTTCACGTCTCCTGCTGCCACCTGGCCTTCTTTCCAGACCCAGGAGGGCTCTCAGGTGCCATCAATAGGATGGTTTAAGGTGGAAAGGGATTTATGGACAGACATAGGGCAGCTCACAGCGCAGCCGGGACAGCTGGAGGGCTGGAGGACTTCTGAGGCCATGCATCTGACCAGGGGCCTCTTGGATGTTTCTGAGCCCCTGCCCTCCTGCCGTCCCCAGAGCAGAGAGCAGCATGGGAAACCTGTCGCCCCTGGCCTCCCTGGTAGCAGTGGGAGGCAAACCAGACGTCCATGGGCTTCCCTTCCCGACGGAAGGGCCAAGCCTCGGGCAGAGAGGAACCGGGGCTCCGGGGGCTGATGCAGGAGCAGGATGCCTGGAAGCCCAAGAGCCATCCTGGCTAAGAAGAAGGAACAAGAAGACGGAGCTGCTGTACCAGTGGGGGCTGCCTTCCTCCAGAGTCCTCCAGGCCAGAGAGATGGGGACTCCGCTGGAGTTCCTGCTGGCATGGCCGGGTCCTTCCCACCCACTCCACCTGCGATACCCCCGGCACCCTCAGATGCTGACCCTGGGAATGCTGACGCGCAGGGGCCTGGACTGCGGTCGCTGCCTCTGGTTCACGGCTGGCAGGTGCTGCCAGCCACGGAAGCCTGGGGCACTCACCTCTGCCTGGGCTCAACAGGAGGCTGGCAGCTTCTAGAGGACGAGGCAGACCCCACCTGCCAAGGAGAGGATCCCTGGGAAGGAAATTCCAGTGGAGGAGGTGAGGAGCAGAGCCCGCCGCCACAGTCCACCCCATTTTGCCGTTTTACACCAACACTGCTCTCCCCACACCTATACTTCCGAAAAGGGGGGGAAAAGAAAAGTTCTGTGCACCATAATGCCCCTGCCCCTAATACCCTTGAAACTCTGCTCACCCCTCCCTGACGGGCCCGACTGAGTCTCATTGGCGACGGCCAGGATCTGCAGAGATCACTTTTCTCCCTTTATTGCCTCCATGATTGTGAAGCTTACGGGGGGATATTGCAAACTTTACCACCAACAACCATCTGAGATCAAGGAGTGAGGAAAGACAATGGAAAGAAGAGAAGAATTCATTTAATATGTAGTATCTCTGAGAGGAAGAACATGCAGATACATTCTAGGGACCTCATCTCTACAACCGGACAAGGGGCTGTGGTTGATATTCATGTCTGCCTTCAGCCAACCCCTCCTCAGGTTGCATCTCCACCTAGTACAGTGACTCTGAGGAATATGAGCTCTGGGTGGCCCCGCCTGCATCCAGCTGCTGTAACCATCCATTAACTAGTACCCTTGAGCCTCGAGGTCCTAGGAAGTGCTGCAGGCTCCACCCATCTCTCTTCCTGCCCCCACTGTGTACCAGCAATCCTACATCCCCTCCAGAGTCTGGGGGTCAGATCCCCGCTCTTCCACTTACCGGCTGGGTGACTTGGGACAAGTTGTTTAATGTCTCTGTGACTCAGTGTCTTCCTGTAATGGGAATAATAATGTTGCCAAATGTGTCATACGAAATTTGGTGAGGTCACCGGTGTAGGCTGAAGGTGAGGAGGCAGAGAGTATAACTAAGCATATCAGGAGTATGACCTACCTGCTCATGGCAATTTACCTGGGCTCAAGGTCAGTCTCCTTTCCCTTGATGATGGTGTGTTGCTGGGCACACCTCGCTTTATGGCTCCATGTCGCCCAGTCCATAATGGGGAGTTCAGATCACATGGGCCTGTGAGATCTAATGTATAGTCTGCACTGGTGCCCAGTGGCAAGCCGAAACTCGCATCTCAAAGAATCGTAATTTATGTTTTAGGAGGATATGGCTTTGCTTCAAAGCCCTGGGGCCCTCCTATCTTTCTTTCTCTTGTATGAGAGCTCACCACTGTCTGCATGCAGCACCTCATTGAGCACGGCTGGACCAGTGGGCTCATCCGCGGTGAGTGGTGAGACCACTTGTCCGGCAGCTGCGGCTAACCCTTCCCAGTCTGGGGCATAGTCAAAGCTGGTCTGCTCTGGGGCCCCTTGCTAATCGGATGAGAACAGCACGATCAGTGAGCACCAGTCAGAGATGGTAAAGGAACTGCCCCCGTGTCCAGACCCTTTCTCCTCCTCCATTTTCTTCTCTCCCTCTTCCTTACCCTCCCCACTTCCTCTTTCTCCCAGCTTCCCATGTGGACGGGGTGGCCAGTGAGGTGGAATTGGAAGTTGTCAGGTGGCTTCCAGGAAGTCCTTCCTCTCCACCCTGAGCCCTGGTCCAATCTGCTGGTTCCTGCTGGGAATAGGCAAGTGATGGCCAAAGATCTGGCAGCCATCTCGGGCCGTGAGGCATGCTGATGACAGCAGAGCAGAGAGAATTGAGGTTCCTGCCACCACTCAGGAACACTCACAGCAATCCTGAACTTCTTGCTTCCGGACTTCTTTTAATTGAAAAAAATCTCAGGACACCTGAGTGGCTCAATCAGTTGAGCGTCTGCCTTCGGCTCAGGTCGTGATCCCAGCATCCTGGGATCAAGTCCCACATGGGGCTCCTTATTCAGCAGGGATCCTGCTTCTTCCTCTGCCTGCCACTCCCCCTGCTTGTGCTCTCTCTTTCTCTGACAAATAAATAAATAAAATCTTAAAAAAAAAGAAAAAAAGAAAAAAGTCTCGATTAAGTCACTGTTCTTTCCCGTTTATGTTACCTGAAGCTAAAAGCAATTGCCTAATTGATACGCTCATGAAAATGTATGTCTTTTTCCTGGTGTTAAGATGATCAAGGCATAAAAACTTGTCCTGCACTTTGCAGGGGATGTCATGACATTCCCAGACCACTGAACTCCCGAAATTTCACGTGGGTGTGTCCAAGTTCCTAAATTGTTGGGATATATCCCTCCAGCAAGCAGGTGTATTTTATCAGTGTCTAGAGCATCACTAAGTCCTGGGCTCCATGGCCTGTTGGCAGGACGTCATCCCTACGACGGAGTGGTGCGAAGTCCTGAGGCATGCTGCGACAGTCAAAATCTGTGTGGGCTGAAGCATGGTGGAACACATCAGCGACGATCTGACCCTGTGTCATGAAGGCAGAGGCACACCACTGGTCTCGCCAAGGACAGCGCACTGCTCCCAGCTTCTCGGTTTATGGGATGGGGCAGGGCCTCTCTGCATGACCCACAGCTGAGTAATAAGTGTGCTGACTCGCTCCAGGAAGGGCATCACATCTGGAGGGACAGTGGCAGTTGGGGTCATCATGTCTTCAAACTTGCAGGAACACTCGGTCCATCACTGACGTGTCTCCATCCCCTACACAGGCAACATCCGAGAGTGACAGAAGCCTTGTCCTCTGCGTCTCTCAGGTCTCGGACGGTGGTGCTCAACTCTGTGACTTCTCTGGAGATGAAGGGCTGCTTGCAGTCTACTTGAGCAGGGAGGTGGAAATGTAGGATTTTCAATTAGCCCTTCCTTCTTGCCATTCCTTCATTCATTTGGCAAATAAGTACCGAGCTCCGATTATGTGCCAGGCACTCGTAAAGTGCGTAGAATAGAGTGGGTAGACAGAACAGACAAAATTCTACCCCCATGGAGCTTACAGGCTACTGGGAGCAGACAGGTGATGAAAAAACAGGAAGAAAGACACAAAACACGTCAGACACAGTAACACCAATGACAGAGACAAGGAATGCTGGCTGCCCCCTCACGACCTCAGAATGGGACCTGACTTGTAAAGAGAGTAATTGCGGATTAAATTAGTCAGGATGAGGACCCAGAGATTAGGGTGGGCACCTAATCCAGTATGACAGGTGTCCTTATAAAAAGGGAGGAATCGAGAGCACAGAGGGAAGGCCATGGGAGGAGACGCAGAGAAGACAGCCATCTCCCAGCTGGGAGAGGCCTGGGCCCCATCCTCATCCATAGCTTCAGGAGGAACTGGCCCTGCCCACACCAAAGATTTGGGGTTTCTGATTTCCAGAACTGTGAGACAACAAATTTCTGTTGTTTTAAGTCACCAAGTTTGTGTTACTTTGTTACTAATATAGGCTCCAGTCCTCAACCTCACCTCATCCACCAGGCACCTGCCTCCTGCCTGGAATCCAAGGGCCTGTGCCAGCTGGGAGTTCCTACACTGGGAAACGGGGCTTGGTTTTCCCAACTATGCTTTGCTCTAGACGGGGACCTGCAGGAATGCCTCCAAAGGAAATTGTCCTCTGTTGTGGGGTGGAGGATGACGCTTTGGCATAAGGGTGAATGCATGGCCAGGACTCAGGGGAAAGATGAATCTCTGCTCCATGGCTGACCACCCTGCTGGGTCCTCCTTCCGCCTCCTTCACTGCCTCTGTCTGCACTGATCCTGTCTGTCCCAGGGGCTTACTCCCCGCCTCCAGCAGGCCCCTTCCCACAGTGTGGGTCGGTCCAGAGCATCCCTTCCCTGGGCTCAGCTGCCCTGCCAGGAGGCCTTGGCACCGGGTGGGCCTCGTGACACACACTCCCCTAGTCTGGAGCCGGAGAACAATGGCTCCCTCTTGCCTCCCGCGCTGACCCCTTGGTACAATCCCAAGTAAGGCTGAGGGTGAGCGACAGCAGTGCCAGGGGGCAGGGAGGGCCAGCCGAGGGTCAGCGTTTGATTGTCTGAGAAGCCTGGGGGTCTGCCTTGGGAAGGGTACTGTGGGACACCAGTCCCAGGAGAGCTCCCGTGGTTGGTGGCCCCCTTGTCTCTCCTGAGGCATCAGCAAACCCTGCAGACCCGCAGTGTCCTCCCACAGACCCCGCGGCGCCCTCCCGCAGACCCTGCACAGCGCTCCCGCAGACCTGCAGTGTCCTCCCGCAGACCCCGCGGCGCCCTCCCGCAGACCCTGCACAGCGCTCCCGCAGACCTGCAGTGTCCTCCCGCAGACCCCGCGGTGCCCTCCCACAGACATGAACAGTCCTCCCGCAGACCCGCAGCGCCCTCCCGCAGACGCAGTTCCCTCCTGCAGACCCTGCACAATCCTCCCGCAGACCCACAGCATCCTCCCGCAGACCCCAAGGGGCCCTCCCACAGACCCTGCTCAGTCCTCCCGCAGACCCCAAAGCACCCTCCTGCAGACCCACAGTGGCCAGGCTGCTGTGCCCGCGCTTCTTAACTTACACTGTACACCGTTTGGGCAGTGATTGTCAGGAGGGAGACTGAGGCTCTTAGAGGAGCAGGGACTGTCCAAAGTCCCTCAGCAAGCAGCCGACTTGGGGGGGGGGGGTTGGATTCCAGGACCACCTGCTCCCAAGCCCACCATCTTGTCGCTATGTCCTGCAGCCCAGTGGGGCTCTCCTCCCTGAGTCTTAAGAAACAGTGGCAGTGGTCCCTCAGGGGCACAACCTGCCCAGTGGCCCTACAGAGAAACCACAGCACAGCTGCCTCCAGAGACCTCCAGGCTTCAGCTCCTTCCCCCTGCAGAGAGCAGCAAGCCCCTTTGATGGTGCATTTGGCTTAGGTGCAGAGGGGGAGGACCCGTGCCCATGGGGCAACTAGGGCTCATGGCCAAGACATCAATATGGATGCTCGTAATCCATATCACCTGGGATCACGTCTGGGGTGCTAACCAGCTGCCAGGCACCAGGTGGGGGCCCTCAGCTCCCTGTCTTACAGGTATGGCTTGGCGGGCTGGTCCACGTTACATTCTGGGAGGCAAGAAGGCCAGCAGTTCCTGCTCCTAGGTTTCTCACCCTCCCGCTTCACACCTGGATTCCAGGTGCTCCGTCCTCCTCCCCTGGAGCCTCCTCCAAGCCTCCCTCCCCAGAGCACGCAGATGACTGCAACGGCCAAGGTCAAAACTCTGGCCAGCCGAGACCCCCTGAGAATCAGTGACAAGCGGAGCCTCTGCTCCAGAAATCCACCTTGCTTACTTACCCAAGGGCGGCCAGTGCCTAAAGAGTAGGACCTTTTACATTAATGACATCTTGTGTTTCCTTCGCTGTCTGCAGCCTCATCCTTATGCTTAAGTTCAGAGGCTGTGCCAGTGCCCACCCCCACCCCCATACTGGCTGTCACTCCGGGGACTTGTGTGTGTGCAGACTTAACCTTTACGAAAACCAGATTGGGATTTGGGTGGGAGGCTGTCTTAGTTCCTAGGGCCGCTGTAACAAATGACCACAAACCGTGTGGCTTAAAACAACAGAAGTATATTCTCCCACAGTCCAGGAGGCCGGAAGTCCCAATCGAGGTGTCAGCAGATCTCAGGGGAGCATCTTACTTGCATCTGCCAGTATTTGTTGGCTTGTAGGCACTTCACTCACTCCAGTCTCTGCCTCCCTCTTCACACCACCTTCTTCCTGTGTGGGTCTGTGTCTGCCTCCAAACTCCTTCTTTTTATATGGATACCAGTCACTGGATTAGGGCCCACCCTCATGACCTCACCTTACCTTGATGACCTCTGCAAAGACCCCATTTCCAAATAAGGTCACATTCACAGTGGGATTAGGACTTCCATGTATCTTTTTGGGGCACACAATTCAACCCATAACAGGGGTGGTTCCTTAGTCACATGACCCTCAGCACATATGACACGCTTTCACTGGGATTTAGGGGGGACTCGGTAAGTCCCCAAAGACTTACCGCTTTGCCAAGTGTCATGGATCTACGTGTGACTTGTCGTGAACCAAACACCGGGTTCCAAGGTGGTCGGCAAGCTTCTTTCTTAGGAATGAATCGCTAAGGCAGAACTTGGAGTTTTCCACGTGTTCCCAGCCTCTTGACTTTCCCCTCACTTGAATCTCCAGTTGGGATTTTCAACAGCATTGCTAACCTTGGTTCTCTCTGGGTCTTCACTGCAGGAGAGGAGCACCCTCTTCCTGGACCCTCCGCAGCAGAAGAGAAAGCATGGGAAACCTGTCCTACCTGCAGGGCCCTGAACTTCTCTCCCATGGAGGGGATGTGTTCCATTTTATTGTTTGCTCTCCCGTCCAGCCCAGGTCAGCAAGGAATGACTTCAGGAAGGTAAGTGTCTCCATATAAGTTTTCACACGTCCCATTAGCAAAGGGCCCCCGACCAAGATGCTCTCCCTCTGATTATTGCCCCCTAGGACCCCAGGCCCAGCGCTGTCAGGTCTCCCAATTTTTCAAAAGAAGATGAACGTGGGAGGCGCCTGGGTGGCTCAGTCCCTTAAGCTTATCTGCCTTCAGCTCCAGTCATGATCCCCGGGTCCTGGGATCCAGCCCCCTATCGGGTTCCCTGCTCGGCTCTCCCTCTCCCTCTGAATGCCGCTACCCGTTTGTGCTCTCTCTCTCTCTCTCTGTCAAATGAATAAATAAAATCTTAAAAAAGAAAAGAAGATGAAGATGAACACGCGAGCGTTTGCCGGACGTGTCCAGCTTGCCGCAGCGCTGGTCTTCAGCCTTCCGCCAGCGATCCCAGCAGGAACTGCCCCCCGGAGCGGTGTCAATGACCACGTGTGCGTTAAAGGACACCCTGGCCCCCAGCACGGGGCTGGAACCCGGGTGGATCCACAGAGGAGTCTCAGGCAAGGCCACAAGGAGCGAGGAGGCGCTCGCTCTCGGCGTCGTGCTGGCCGCCTAGGTGCCCCTCTTGCCTCACCCTAGCCTTGGCCCTGGCCCCGGGACCCCCTTCTAGACCCGAGTTCAGAAACGGAAAGTTCAGAAACAGGAAGGTGGGAAGGTGCCGGCCTGCAGACGGTGCGCTACCAGGCCAGCCTCCCGCCTCCCTGGGATCCCGCCTCCGCTCTGCTTCCCGGTGGAACCCACCCCGCCTTCTCCCCAAGGATCCCGCCCTCCGGGCGTCCCACCCCGCCTCGCTTCCTGGGGAATTCCGCCTCCTGGGGGGGGGGGGGCTCGCCCCCCCCCCCCCCCCCGGGGGTTCCGCCCCCGCCTTGGGGGGGATGTCCCACCCCGCCTCTCCCGGGGAGGGGGTCTCGCCCCCACCCCGCTTCCAGGGCGTCGCGGCTCCTCCCCGCCTTCTGGGGGTCCCACCCTGTCCTCCCAGAGATCCCGCCTCCCTGGGAGTTCCACCCCGCCTCGCCTCCGGGGGGAGGGGAGAATTCCGCCTCCCCGGGGGTGCCGCCCCCGCCCCGCCCCGCCTCCTGGGGTCCCGTCCCCCCCCCAGAGGCCGGGATGCCGGAGAGTTCTGGAAGGAAGCCTCATATTCCTCCACTTCCAGGCAAGGGGAGGAGGCGTTCAGGGGATGGGGGTGCCCTGACCCCAGCAGGATCCTCCCCCAACAGCCAGAGCTGGGTTAGGAGGGGGTGGGGCTCGGGGACAGGGCCCAGGGGAGCCTTGGCAAGAGGAGAAAGCAAGAGTGACGGGATTTCCCCGGCCAACCCATGACCCACTGTCCCAAGCCTGGTAGGAAGTGCCAGCATCCCTCCCCACCATGTCTAGCCCACCCCTCCCCACTATGTCTAGCCTCTCTTACCTCTCTGTCCTTCCAGATGCAGATGAGGCCCCCTGCCACCTCCTGCCCCCACCTCTAGTGAAGAGAGTACCTGGAAGGCAGCAGGTGAAGGTCACTTACTCAACCCCACAGGGTCACCTGCAGGCCACACCTGGGGCAGGGAAGTCGCTGACCTGCTGGGTTAGGAATTGCCCTTCGGTCTGTGCCCACCACCGGTCCTGCCACCTCTACCCCATAGGGGAACCACCACTCCTCCCTGGCTCTGTGCTGCCAGCCCCCTAGCACCCCTTTCTGCGGTGTTGACCCAGTCTGCTCTCTTCACCCTCAGGACAGAATCCAATCCTTAGGGGCTGATGCAGCCCCATCCTTCTCCCCACACTAACCTCATTCTGTACCCCGGAGAGCCTCTGGCCCAGGGTAGATGCCTGGTCAATAAATGACTTGTGTTGCCTGAACTAGTAGGCTCTCTCACATTACAGGACTTTGCACATGCTGTTCCTTCTACCTGCAATGCCCTTCCTTCTAGAGAACTCCTGCTCATCCCTCAAGGCCTCTGTCAAATGCCCCTTCCTCCAAGCACTACTCCCGTCAAGTAGTGGCGTTCCTTGCACATACCCTGTCATGGGAATGATATTCTCTCCCTGCCCCACCCCCACCTCACAGACCCTTACTGAGGCCCTGGGAGGGAAGCACTTGCCCAGCGTGGTGCTGTGGGGAGCTGGTGGAGCCAGGCAGGACGTGGGCTCTGACTCAAGACTCACGGTCAGGAGGGGGCCACCAGCTCTGCTCCCACTGCCTTTCCCATCGGGGACCCCGAGGCCCACGGGACAGGCTGCGTACTGGCAGGCCTGCTGTGCTCTGCAGGAGGCCTGGGGGAGCTGACGCCCACCCCACCCCCAGCAGCAGCCCAGAGCTAGGAGCCAGATCAGCCAGATCAGGTGGGGCAGAGGCTGTCCTGGTGGGAGCCTTGGGCCCCGCCCCGGGAGGGGTGCTGTGGAGATGGGCTGGGGGTGGCCTGGGGTTGTGGGGGGCTTGGAGGGCCTTGGAACAGCAGGGCCCGGCTCCATCCCCAATTTTGGCTGCGGTTTGGCCATGGCAGGGATGGCTGGGCCTCCCATGCAGAGACCTCAGTGGGGCCTTAAAAGGCCACCCTCAGCCCCTCTCCCCTGGGTGGGGTGGGGTCCCCAGAAATATCTGAGGGAGAAGAGGGTGGGCAAGGTGCTAGGGACCACAGAGGTCTCACATCCTTCCACCTACTCCTTCCAGGGGCTCTCATGGGACCCCTCCCCAAACCCTCCCTTACTGGGTGGCTTTGGGCTCCAAGCAGCCAGCACAGCCTGCAGGTGCCTGGGGTCAGGGCTAGCAGCCACTGCATCGCCAAGTCTCCTTCCCCCCACCCCCTATTCCATACAGCCCTCCCCAGCTCCAGTCCAAGGGTTGCCTGGGGCAGGGCCCTGGGCAAGTGGGAGTGGAAGGAGCAGGCCTGGGAGGAAGACAAGAGACAGCCTTCCTCTTGGCCCTGCCACTAGCTGGCTGGGGCTCACCCCTTGTCCCCTCCATCCCATGGGTGGGAGCCATAAGACTGGGGGTCCCAAATGTTAGATCTCCCCATCCACTGGCACAGCAGACTCCCTGGAGGGATTCCTGGGCCCTTTTCCTCCCTTAGAGTCAGACTTTGTAGGTCTGGGTGGGGCCATGGGATCAGCATATAAAGATGCTCCCAGGTGACCCTGAAAGGTGGTCAGGTGAGAAGCCCTGGGCCAGATGGCCCCTACTGGCTTTTCCTGACCAACCTCTGTTCTGCAAAGTCTCCAGTCAGCCCTGGAGGCTCGCTCTGCAGATCCACAGCCACAAAGCCTTGTGCCCAGGCAGGTGGCTGAGCAGGTCTGTGAAAGTGGCTGAGGGGCCTCCCCAGATAGTCCTAAAGTATGTGTGGGTACCTCCCTCCCTCCATCCACTGATACTTGTTATAAGCTGAATGGTGTCCCTCCCACAAAAGATATATGTGAGTCTGACCCCTAGAACCTCAGCATGTGAACTCACTTGTAAATAGGGTCTTTACAGATGAAATTAGTTAAGATGGTGGGTCCTAATCTCATATAAGTGGTGTCCTTATAAAGAGGGGACATCTGGACATAGACACACACAGGGAGAACCCCATGTGAGGATGGAGTCAGAGAAGGGGACTCTCAGTTTTAGGCCCTGCTAGACAGCAGGGGGCAGAGGCAGACCCCCAGCAGAGGGGGACAAGAGTGTATGCCCCCTCAACAGCGAGGGGACTCAGGCAAGGCCCTGCATCTAGGGCTGGGGGAGGCCAGTGAGGGCGTGGAGCTCCTGGGCAGTCCAGGGGAAGGGCACCTTCCAGGAAGAGAAAAAGAGAGTGCTTGTAGACAGCTCCTCGGAGGATGGGTGGGTGGGGGTAGGGGTAGATGGAACCATCCAGGTGAGAGGTGCAGAGGTGGGGTGGGGGGCAGGTAGGAGTCAAGAACAATAGCTAGTCTGTTTACTGGGGCTGCAGGGGGGAGGGAGGAGGGAGGGAAGATGTGGGGCAGAGAAGACAGTTGGAAGGGTTGAGATCCAGCTAGGCTGTAGATGACACCCAGCAGCTTGGCATTTCCGGGTCTGAAGGTCAAGGATGAAATCTGACTGCAGATCCAGCTGGGGCAGTTGACTGCACAAGGGTGTCCCTGAAGCCCTGGGTGTAGCCGACCCTCCTGCGGGGCCTGGAGACCCAGAGCAGGTCTCGGGCAGTTGCGGCTGCCGATGGGCCAAGGGGAGGGCCTCTAGAGGGGCAGGTGGGAGCCACGCGGCTCAAGACCGCCGGAGACCCAAACCCCCAAACCCCGGACAGGTGGGACGTGCAGGAGCTGGGGCTACTCCGCCGGCGAACTGGCTGCCCCCCTTCGCGGGCGCGGGCAGCAGATGGCGCTGCCGGGCTGCTTTCTGTCCTCGTGGCTCCGGGAGCGTCGGGTTGAGCGGCCAACCAGGCCAAATCCGATCCCGAGGCCAGGAGGACGCACACTGCGACCCCGGGGTCTAGAAGGCAGTCGGGGGGGTGGGGGTGATGCTCGGCCCCCGCTGCCCAGCAGATGTTTGGCCACCTGGGGCCAGAACCGGGGCGTGGGGTGGGGACCGCGCCCGCCCTGGGCTCCAGGCCGGGGCCGGCGAAGGCGCGCGGAGGGGAGGGAGCCCGGGGGGAGCGCTGGAGCGGCGCTTTGAGGATGAAGGGCGCCGCGGCGGGCCGGGCAGGCGGGCGTCGGGGAGTGGGCGCGGCCCTTCCCGGCGTGAGCTCATCGCGAGCGGTGCGGCGCACCCACCGCGCCCAACCTCCCGACCCTCGGAGCCCGGGGCTGGCCCGGCACTGCGGGCGCGGTGGGCGGGATCGGGCCTCCGGGGAGGACGCCCCGGGGGTCAGAGTGCGGTGGGGGCACTTCTCAGGGAGCCCAGAGGCCGGCTGTTCACGCTCCAGCTGCGGGGCTCGGAGCGGCTCTGTACCTGGGCTGACGTCACCGCCCGTCCCGCGGCCCCGCCCGCGCCAGTGGCACCGCGCCCATTCTCCCAGTGGCGGAAGAGCGGCCTCCTTCTCCAACTGGGTCCTTGGCTTCGGGGAGGGCGGGGCAGCCAACCACCTGCAGGGAGAGGGGAGGGCCCCAACGTCCCCTCCCCCACCCCGCCCGAATGCCCCCAATCCTGCCTCTCCTGCAGTTTCCCGTTAGGGCTGACTCGCGGGGACAGGCCTTATCAGTGGCGCCCGAGACAACCCCTCGTTCTTTAGCCACCAGCCTGCCCACTCTGTCTCCAAGACTGACCTCAACAGAGATCAGGAGCAGAGAGGGGCGGGCGTCTGGGAGGAGCGTCCCCGGGGTAGGAACCTGGGCAGAAATCATGGGGAGGGTGGGGGTGCAGGGAGGAGTCCCTGGGTTTCAACCTTCCACCTCTGGGCCACACTAAGTCCCTAGACCCCCAGAGAAATAGGTGGAAGAGAGAAAAATCCCCCTCCCCCCAGGGCCTCCCCATCAGCTACAGCGTGTCCCGTGCCTCTGAGCCGAGAGGACGTTCCTGCTGGACCTTGCAGGTGCTGGCGTGCCTAGTGGAGACCCCTTCCTGCCCAGCCTGGGCAGGCTAGTTTCAGTCCCTGGGAGCTGTGTGAGGGGTGTTGGAGGGGGCTCCGGTGCCAGGGGCTGAACTGGGAAGGGAGGAGGGAGACGCACAGAATCTCGCCCCTGCTAGGCATCAGGAGGAGGGGCCACTGCCACCTGGGACAGAAGGTGGGGAGCTGTGACCGGCACAGGTCCCCACCCTTCTCAGTCAAGGGCCAGCCCCCTGGCCCTTGGTCACTACCCCTGCACTGGGCCGGCAGGGTTCTTGACTTCACCCTTCTTCCCCCAGCTGCTTCTGTGTGCAAACACCCCATTAGACGGGCGGGGTGGGGGCGGGGTGGGGGTGGGGCGCTCTAGAACGCCTTGGCTTTGTTTTCCTCCTCTGGCGTCAGGCGCTCTGGCCTTTTCTCCCCTCCACCGGCTCCAGGAGTCCAGCCTCCTCCCCCTCCTCTTCCCCCACTTCTATTTCAAGCTCTCCTTGTCTATTTATAGCTACGTCCGCCAATTGCGTCAGGCTGAGTCTGGCTTAGGCCGGCCCCATGCCGAGGGTGCCACCACACCTGTGCCGGCAGCTACCTGGCCTGCTGGGTCCCAGGCAGCCAGGTGTGCGTGTGTGTGTGTGTGTGTGTGTGTGTGTGTGTGTGTATGTGCACGCTCACGCACCAGGTTGGGCGGATGGCCCCCTGGCTGGAGCTCAGATGTGGGCTAGGAGCTGAGGAAGCACAGGAGCTGGGTTAGGGGTGGTAGCCCCCTAATTCAAGACCGAGGTGGGGGGGAGGAGCTTTCCCTTCTGTTCCTGGAAGTACCTGCTGGGCTGCCCTGAGGAAGGGCCTTTCTGGCTCTGGTTTCATCTTGGGAATTTGCAAAGAGCCAGGGAGAAGGCTTCCACAGGGCTGCACAGGGCTGCCCACGGTGGCCTCTGCCTCTTCCCTCTGGAATGAACCGAACCCAATCTGCTCTGGTCCTATCCGACTTCAGGGAGCCCCTCTCCACCCACCCCTTTCCTTCCTGAGACCACCCCACTCCCAGCCCCTCTCCTGGTGTTCCCCAGGAACGGGGTCATTGGAAGATTTGCTCAGCTTTGAAAGGCTGGCACCTGCTTAGTTGGCAAAGCCCCACCCCTGGCATCACCCTGCCCTGCGGCCTGTGTGTATGTGGGCAAGGGAGCATGTTTGTCTTTCCCCCAGCCCACTAAGACCTCCTTGGGGCCCTGGGCACTGGCTCCCACATCTCAGCCTGGGGCCCTCCTGCCTGACCAAGACTAGCTCTGGGTCTGTCCTCGGGCCAGTGCTTTCTGTCCTTCCCCTCACCTCCATTAAGCTACCCCCACCATCATCAGGGCCTGGCCACTCCTTCAGAGATGACCTTGTGTCTGGAGACCCCCCCCCAACCCCAGGGCCAGGAACAGATCCTGGGACTGCCTCGCCAGCCTAGACCCCCATCCCCTGACAAAAGGATAAAGGTCACTCTGGGGGGTCAGCTGGAGGACCCTTGTCCACTGGGAGGGAGAACTTCGCTTCCCGCGTGCTCATGCTAGCTACACAAGGCACCCCCTGTAAGCTCCACTAGCAGTCAGCCTGTTTGTCCAGGACCCACCAGCCTCTGTGCCCCTTTCTGGAGAATGGGACACCCAACTGCCAGTTTGCATTTTTTTTTCAGACCCTTGGGGACTCCGTGGCTTCTCAGAAGGACCACTTTTCTGTGAACAGATGACCCCCTCCACCCCCCTTCAATCCAGAGCCAGACACTCCCCCTCCCATTAGACCTCACCTTGGCCAGAGGTAGTCAGCTTCTGTCTGAACCCCGCAGCACGCAGTCCCACCTCCACGGTTTCTCTGTGGCCCTGGCTGCAATGTCCCCTTCACTACACATGCCCCAGCCCTCCAAATCCAACCTGGCCTTCAGAGGCCAACCCCCTCGCCGCAAGCCTTCCTGAGAACCAGTGGCTTCATGCTTCCCCAAATCTAAGCCCCTTTATGTCTGAGCCTCAGAAGCACCGTCTGAGCTGGAAGGGGCCTGAGGGGCCACTGAGGCTGGCCCCTTCCAGGACACCTCCAGGGACTGCTCAGGTGGGATGAGCAGAGCCCAGGGATCAGGAACTGAGCCCACCCCAACTCTGCCCCGACTCTGAGGGACATTGGAAAGTCATTTCCCCTTGTTAAAAAATAAAATTCAACTGAATAAATTTGAAGATCTAATTGGTTTTATTCAAAGACTCATGAATTGGGCAGCATCCCACCTAGCAGGTAGAAAGAAGCTCTGGGGAGTTGTACAGAATGGAAGGTTTTTATAGGCAAAAGGGTTGCGGGGGACAAAGAAGCTGAAAGTGGACTGTTTCAGGAAGGTCACCTTCCCTCAGGGAAGGCAGGGATCTTATCCAGCAGATGACCTCACTGGTGCTGACCAGGAAATTCCAGACTGAGTCCAATCCTGGGAGAGGCTGAAACTGCAGTTAGGTTAGGTGTTAAGTCTTGGTTTGCTGGTGGGGGGCTTAGCACAGATGACTCCATTCTGGGCCTGTTGTCTCTCTTGCAGCACCTCCTTGGGCCTTGGAGAAGGCTGAACTGGGTCTCTGCAGTGGTGTCCAGCTCTGAGCCTGAGGTTTATACGTTGAACATTTACTGGTCATCTTCTGTACGCAGGACTGGGTGACCTACACAGTCTGGTGATAGGATGGAGGTAAGCACACGGCTGTAATATAAGGTAGACCAGCAGAAGTGCCCTATATAATATGTTACTACTTACCCACCTTCTTTCCCTTCCTCCTCACCTTCCTCCCATTAACCCATCCGTCAACCTCCTGTCCACCCAGTCACCTACCCACCCAACCACTAACCCACGCAGCCAGCCTCCCATTTACTCATCTATCCACACATCTACACACTCAACTATCTACCCACCCATACAGCCATCTCATCCCCCCATCCATACACCGTTATTCACCTGTCCACTCCCTCATCACCCATCGGCCCAACCACTAACCCAGCCAGCCCTGGATTGTAAGTGCCTGACAATTAGTTTTTCTGATTGTTAATATAAGTGCCTGGCATTAATCTTTTTTTTTTTTTAAGATTTTATTTATTTATTTGAGAGAGAGAATGAGACAGAGAGAGAGCACGAGAGGGAGGAGGGTCAGAGGGAGAAGCAGACTCCCTGCCGAGCAGGGAGCCCGATGCGGGACTCGATCCCAGGACTCCAGGATCATGACCTGAGCCGAAGGCAGTCGCTTAACCAACTGAGCCACCCAGGCGCCCTTGGCATTAATCTTTTGATTGCTGAGACAGTTACTTCGAAGACATCCATCTCAAATAAACACGTTGCCAGCTACCCAAGTAGATGGCGAGCCAGGCTGCCCCACCCATGCAGTTCTGCTCTAGAAGGTCCTGGGTGACCTGATAATTGACCACTCTAGAAACCCCAGCCCCCACTCCAACCCCAAAAAGTTAGAGACCAAGGTCCACGCTGCCTCCCTCTCTCCCTGCGACCTTGCTGTGCGGCCCCAGCTGTGCATATGCCCTCCAGGACCTGTGAGTAATAAAGCTTCCTCAGAGCCCCCTGATGGTTCTTGCTGAAGTGTGTCCTGTCATCATAGGAAGGACCACCAGGGCCCGTCCAGCCACGACGTTGGCCCCTGTGGGGAAATGCGTCTGGCGGCCCACCACCAGGAGTATGGGCCCAGGGGAGGGCCTGGGCATCCCAGCATCACTAACCACAGGCCGAGACCCACACAGAACAACCCTTTATTGACCATGTACTCACCCATCCAAGACCCATCAAGAGCCTAAAGCTCTTGACCAAGGGGGGGCGGGGAGGGAGAGACAGAAGCAGGCAGGATGCCCGGTGTTTACCGAAGACACCTTGGGACAGTACCAGACCGTGTGGCCGAGAGCAGGTGGAGGTCTGCGCACCAGTGTGCAGGTCTGGCCTCACCACCTGCTTCCTTCAGCCCTCGGGCCAGTTGACCTCCAGGAGCCTGAGCAACTTAGTAGATGGCCTCCCCCCACCCCACGTGCATTCTTACACTGCCCCCCGGGTCCTTTGGCCTTCTGTGCCCCAGCTGGTCTTCCTGGGAGAGGCACCATCAGCCTGCGTCCTACGCTGCAGGGGCTCACATGCCTCGGAGTGGGAGGCACCACTGTGCTGCTTGAGACAGCCATCAGCTTTCTTCCAGTCCTGGGTTTTATGGACCCCAAGGGGCTGCCAGGGTTATAAATAGATGTTCTTAAGCTAAAAATAGCCTTGCTTTAGCGACAGCCCCATGCTTCTAGTTTCCGGCCTCTTGAGGGCTCCTAGGGATGCTGGATTCAAGGACCCTCCTCCTCCCGCAGTCCCTGAGAGGGGCCAGCTGAGCCCTTTCCCTGTCTCCTGCTTCCTCTTCTCTCCCAGCCTCCTGCAACACGCACATCCTGCACACGTGTGTGGGCGCTCATGTGCACGCGTGCGCACATATACACACACGCAGATCTGGCCTGCGTCCCTGGTTTGGGCTCTCTGCCACTTGGAACTAGGGAAGTGTCCCTAGGAAGAAGCAGGCCAAAGCTCCAAGAAGGCTCAGACCCCCTTGGAGGCCTTGCACCGCATTAGCCAGAGGGCTGTGGGGCTGAGGGCACAGATCTGCCCGGCAGCCCCCCTGGAGCCTGGGAGACCCGTTCCCAGGAAATGCCCGGATGTGTGGAGTCGTGCAGGCACACGGTGAGCTCAGCACGCAGTGAGCTCAGTACACAGGAGCCGTCGTTATAGTAACGGCCAGGGAGGCGTTGGAGTGACCCAGAGGAGTCACGTCTGAAGATCTGTCCCAGGAGAGCATTGGCTGAACGCTGCGAGCCGCGGTCACCACACTGGGCGGACTAAGCGCAACCCTGCCATCGGGGGGCTGCACGCTCGCGGCAGTCGGTGCAGATGCGCAGCCGCAGTCGGGCTGGCTGACTCCAGGGAGAGGAACCCCGGGGCTGGGGACAAAAGTGGGTGGGTCACCCCAGTACCTTCCACCAGATACCCTCGTGTGCCTTTGGTCCTTGTAGCACATGCATGGATTCTTTCAACGGATCATTTAAATAATTAAAAAGCTAGTTGCAGACATTCTGTAGCCAGACCCCCGTTTCCGGTGAAAGGGAAGGCAATGGTGTGGTGTGCTCGGGCTTGTGCCCACACATGCACACGGAGCCCTGCCGAGATGCAGCCAAGTGTTCCCGTGCTTATGCCCGGGGAAGTGGGTGAGGGGCAAAAGGGCATTTTTATTGGACATAGTGGTAACTTTTTAAAATTTTCACTAGCAGGTAACAACAAACAAGGGTGTTCTACATTCTAGGATGCAGTGGGGCCTTCCTCACGCCGGGCCCTCCCCCAGCACAGTCCCCCGCCCTGCCCAACCTGCCCTCGGGGTCCCAAGGGCTGAGTCCTGGGGAAGTTGGTCTTGTGGGCCCAATGCCCCAGCCTCCTGGCCTCAGGAAGCCTCCAGGGCCGCTGCCCCACACTCTCCATTCCAGCCTCCCACCAGCCCGAAGAAAGAGACAGCCAGAGACATGGAGAAAACGTCCATCTCGGGATTTATTACAACACATTGTCTCCAAATACAAAAGAAGGGGACAGGACAGGGACCAGAGTGTGGCCGCGCTGGGGGAGGGGTTCTGAGGCAGGAGCAGGACGCCCAGTCCAGAGAGACTGGGAGCCATGCGGGGGACCTGCCACCTCCCCTCCGCTGGACTTTCCAGCAAATATTAGGAGGGGGCGGGGTCCATTCTGGGGCCACCCCCAATGCCAGGACGGGGGGGGGGGGGGGGGGAAGGGGAGGAGGGCTGATAGACTTGGAGAGGGCTGGGGCCCGCCCCGGCCCCACCTCAGGCAGTGTGTGGAATTGACCAGGGAGGGGCTTGTGCCAGGGCCCGGTCCCCCAGGGACAGGAGAGGGGGTGGCAGGGACAGGACCTCCCCCCACATTGCAGCTGGTCACTTTGGGGTGACCAGTGCCTCAAGAGCAAGAGCCCCCCACACTCTAAGACCGAAGTCACAAGAGACGCTGGCGGCCCTAGAGAAAGGGCAGAGGGCAGAGAGAGGAAAGGACCAGGGGCTGCGGGACCTGCCTCCAGAGTTCGGGGCCCAACCAGTGGCCCCAGACCACTGTCTCCTGGACAGCACAGGGGTGGGGCGCGGAGGTGGGGACCAGTGCATCCTCCACACCCAGGGTCATCTCAGAAACCCAACGCGATAGACAGACAGAAGGCAAGTTTACATAATCAATCATAATAATAATTAACCAATAATAAATACTTAAACCTCTAATCCATAGATTGCAAACAACGATGATAGCTTATTTTCTTGGGGAACGGGGTGGGGACAGAGGGAACAGGAAGAGGACTTTTGCTTAAAGGAGGGATGACAGGTGCACAGGGCGGCAGGTCAACAGAACAAACGGAAGAAACAACCAGAGGGGCAGCTGCCCCGAGGACTCGGCCCCGCCCAGCCGCCCTCCTGCCAAGCCCCTGGCCTCTTCCCAAGGCGGCCAGCAACCCCCCCACACACTAGACTCTAGGACATCTGAAGGTTGGGGGACATCTACTCCTGCCTCCAAAAGCCATGGGTCCCAATGACCCAAGAAGGTGTGGGGCGGGGGGCAGCTGGGGCTTTTTCCCTGCCTTTACTGCCAGGCTGGCCCACCTGGGCCCAAAAGCCACCTGGCATATCACCGTGAAGATCCCAGGGAGGCTGCAGAAGCGAGAGCTCCCCAGGAAAGGGCAGTGTGGGAGTGCTCTTCTCCAAGGACCCCGTGGGGCTGGGGGCAGGCATGGCGGACACCTGCATCTGCCCACATCAGGGGACTTTATCTGTCTGGAGACGGCTCTCCCGAGGCTAAGGACCCCCATCCCCTGGAAGCGTAAGGGTCTGACAAGTGCTTAACTACCCCCTCCCAATGCAAGGCAGCCAACTCCTCATGGAGGCCCTCCACCTGCAGGAACATACCTGAATTCCAAGTCTGGCCTGGGGCCTGGGGGCTGGCTCGGGGAAGAGCCCAGAACAAGACTCTAAATCCATCTGCCCTCTGGCCAGTGGAGCCAAAACTGGCTAGCCCAGCTCCTCCCGTCTGATACCCCCAGGGGCTGAGCTCCTCTCCTGTTGTCCCCCCCCCCACCAGGCAGGTGGTGCTAGGCAGCACCCGCAAAGTGGAGTTGAGGGGGGCAGCATCCATGGAACAGCCTTGCTGAACCCGTGAAACTGGACATGGGCTCAGGCGGGAGTGGGGGGCATCCCACCTCTATCCCTGCCCTGGGGACCCACATCATCTGACACTCAAGAGCGCCGTTCACCAAGCCCCTATCCTGTTCTATCCCCAGCCTGTCCAAAAACCCTAGCCTCTCTAGGCCCAATGCCAGTCAACACCGACCAGGCAACGGGGAGGGGTTGGGGGGGCAGCAGGGGGGCAGGTAGTGGGGGTGCCGGCTGGCAGAGCTGCCTCAGTCACACCCCAGCTCCTGGGACACTTCCCCCACCTAGACTTTGGTGCAGAGCCCGAGAAAAGAGCAGAGGAGGAGGAGTGCAGAAGAGGGGGCAGGGAGGGACAGGGAGGTTCTGCGGCTCAGTTTGTGGCAAAGTTTTTTTTCTCCTTTTTTCCCCTTTTTCTTATGTAAAAAGTGCACGAAAGCTCGGCAGCCTCTTTGCAACGGTCAGCAGTGTTTCCTGGGGGGGGGGGGGGGGGAGGGGACCCCAGGCCTGGCACCCCAGCTTGGGACTGAAGGTGGCCTCATATTGCTTAGAAACGAGTGTTTCAGTTTAAATACCAGACAGTAAAAATAGAGCTCCGAGGACCGCCCGCACTGTTGCCAAATCATTGCCAGAATGAACAGCTTAAATAAATAAAAAATCGAAATATTTACTTCTCGATAAAAATCGCAGTAAAACCATTTACCTTTCTTTGCATTATATATAATATATATTTATAGTGGGCCCGGCTGCTGGCGGCCCAGACCAGGGAGCCGAGGGCAGCGGAGCGCCAGGCCCTGGGTCCCCGGCCGCCGTCAGGACACCTCGATGACCTCCACGCTGCCCGAGAAGCTGGCCTGCTTTCCCAGGGCAGCCAGCTCCTCGCCGCGCGCGCGCCCCTCCACCATGCCCTCCTCGAACTCCATCTGGCAGCTTCGGCGCTTGAACTGTGTCTCCGGGGCCGCCGTTTCGTCCGGCCAGCCGGTCCGCGCGTCCCGGGCCTCGGCCCTGGCCGCCTCCCGCCGCCGCAGGTCGCCGCCCCCTGCGCCCTGCGCGCCTGCCCGGCCGAAGGGTGCAAACCGCGCGCCGCCCGCGCCCTGCGCGCCCTCCGGGCTGAAGCACCAGGGCCCGTCGGGCGACGGCGTGCCCGGAGAGTCGAGCGGCGGCGCCCAGCTCCCGGGGCCGACCGGCTGGCCGGGGCCAGGCAGCCCAGGTGCCGACAGGGCCGAAAGGCCGAGCCGCGGAGTCTGCCGGGAGGCATCGCCGAAGTTCAGGCCGAGGCCGTGCGCCGGGGAGCGGGCCGGGGAGCCGGCGGGAGGCCGGGGCCGCCGGCGGAGGCGCGGGCGCGTCTCCGGCGCCGCGTCCGGGCTGTCGGGGCCCGGCGAGGGCAGGCCCAGCGCGCCCCCGGACGGGCTGTCCAGTTTGCAGAGCTTGGGGGCCTCCCCAGGGTCGGGGGGCCCCGGGTCGTCGGGCCGCCGGCTGGGGGCGTAGGCCGACTTGATGTCCAGTGAGAAGGAGCGCTTCAGGCGGTTGGTGTCCTGGAGGCGGTCGGAGGAGAGGTGCAGGCCACGCAGGCCCTGCTGCAGCGCGCTGGTGGCGGGGGCCGCGGAAGGCGCGGGCAGCTCCCCGCTGGCGGCGGGTGCGCCCTCCCTGGCTGCACTGGCCGCCGCGCTCCCGGTGGCAGCGCTCTCTGAGGTAGGTGGTGGCAGCGGCGGCAGTGGGGCGGCAGGGCCCGGGAGGGGCTCGGGCGTCCCCGGGTGGGGCGCCCCGTCACCCTGCAGGGCAGCCAGCAGCTTCAGGCTGCGCTCATACTCCAGCAGCTGGCCCAGGAAGTTGAAGTTGGGCGAAATGGATGGGCGCCGGTCCTTCACGAACCTGGGGGCGGGGGGCTGCTTCGAGACGGGGCTTCCTGCCAGGCGGGGCTGCCTGCCCGGCTCCCCCTGCTCCTCCTGCTCCCCCTGCTCCCCCCTGCCCATGCTTGGGCACACAGCTGATGTGCAGACCCACCCCGGGGTGCTGGAGCCCGGCTCAGGCGTCTCCCTCCCTGGCCAGGGCCCTTCCGCTGCTCGTGGGTGGAGAGGGGGCGGGGAAGGGCCGGTTCCAGCCTTAAACTTCAGGGCCCAGGAAGAAAGGAGAGGCTACCTGTAGGCGTCATCGGAGGACATGCCCATGGTCTTCATGATGTAAGCGATGGCGATGGTGGCAGAGCGGGAGATGCCAGCCAGACAATGGACGATGACTTGGCAGCTGGACAGCTTAGCTTTATCTGGAGGCAGGGCCACCGGGGCTGGTGAGGGCTCAGAGTGCCGGCGCTTCCCTAACCCAGGCAGGGGACCTCACCGGCCCTACCGCCAACGATCCCAGTCCCATCTCAGGCCCAAGCACCGGGGTCACAGTGCTTCTCCCCAGCGTCCTGCCCGCCCTCCTACAGGAGACCCCCACCCCTGCCCCGCCCCTCACCGATGAACTCGATGGACTTGTCCAGCCAGGGCAGCAGCTTCTCGCAGTAGTTGTCGTTGATGGGAATGCGCATGAAGCGGCTCTCACAGATGAAGTCCGGCTTGGGGCAAGAGTTGCTGGCGTTGAGGACATAGCTTATTCCGTTCTGGGTCATCAGGTCCTGGAGGGACGGGAGGACAGGCTGCACAGGGGTGCCCTGGAGGTGGAAGCCCCTCCCACTTCCACCCTGGAGCTCAGAGCCTCTGGGGGGGGGAGGGGGGGAGGGGGGATGCTGGTATCGGGCAAGCACCACCCACAGCCTGAGGTAGGCTCCCAGGAATGTTATGGCTGCCTGGGCGGTGGCTTTACCCTCTTCCCTCATCACAATTTTAAAACACGGGATTCTTTCAGTGCTGGCCAGGGGCCCAGTGACATCAGCAGTGTGGCATGTGGGCTCCGCCGCCTAAGGGGCTGGGAGCTGCTTCTCCACCCAGCCCTGCTCCGGTCCTGCCCCTGTCCCCTCACGTCCTCGTGCCCCCAACCCAGGCTTCTCCCACACGTTTATCCATCCCCTCGTTGGCTTTCAGCTCCCTTCTCCCCCCCCCCCCAAACCAGCCCAGGAGCTGCATCTGAGCTCCTGCCTCCGCCCCCCTCCCCCTGCCAACGGCCAAAGCCCCAGCTGTGCACACACCTTGTTCAGGACATCTTTCTGAGAGCCCAGGTAGAGGTGAGGCAGGATGCGGGTCAGGCCCACACTGGGCACAGGCAGGCAGGGCTGGGAGAGGCTCATGGGCAGCAGGGCAGCAGGCTTACCCTCACAGAGGCCAGGGAAGCAGGAGGAGAAGGTGGCAAAGCCCCCTGCAGGAGGAGGAGCAGAGGAGACGTGAGTCAGGCGGTGGGCTGGCTGGGGCACAAGAAAGAGTCCAGGGCACCTGACCACCCCTACATCTCTGGCCCCAGCCTGGACCCCCAGCCCAGCGTGATGCCAGGGGGTGAGCCTCTGGCCTGAGCACCTGCAGTCAGCGCTGGGTGCCGGAGGGCTGCTCTCACCAAGTCGAGGCGCGTGCTGTGCTCATATACGGCCTGCCCCTACACCCACATTCCTCCCCAGGCTAATTAGGAGCTGGTCCTGCTGAGGACGCCGCTGTGATGCCCATAAATGTGGGGTCGAGGCTGCGGGCCGGCCTTGCACGTGCAGGACCCAGGCAGGGGTGGGTTCCGACGCCACGGAAGGCTCCTGTTGAGGGTGTGGATCTTCTGTGCCGGTGGCCAGGGGCCAGCCTGGGCCTTCCTGCTTCTCCCCCTGGGCTGATGCAATCCCTCCCTGACTCTAGTTGGCTGGGAGCCCCTGGCCAAGCGTGGGTGCCAGGACCAGGAGGCAAGGGCTTCTGAGGGGCCCTCCTGTCCCTGGGCATGACATCACCTACTGGAATTGGCACAGCCCTGCAGGGGCACCTGTGCTCTAGTTAGGGCTCCCTTCTGCCCAGAGGACAGCACCAGGGGATGGGCTAAGATCTGGGAACGCCGGGGACGGTGAGCAAGCAGGGCATGCAGCGGGCACACGTTCTACACGTGGTGGTGTGTGCCCACTGCTTTCCCTGTACACCCAAGTCCTGGGCCACAGGTCGGTGGAAGGAGCCCCTCCGCTGGCCTCAAAGACCCAAGTGGGAATCCCTAGCACATCTCTGACTCAGTGAGTGACCACGGGCAGAGCTCATTACACCCCTGGCCTGTTTCAGCATCCTGCCTGCCACACAGCACAGCGTGGTCTCAAAGGAGACAGGGGCCGTGAAGACACACTGAGCACTAACCTGCCCACAGCCAGGCGGCTGGGTGACAGCCAGTCCCTGCTAGGGTGAGGTGACACTCCCTGGTGGCCACCCTGGGCCTAACCACACTTTCGGGGGCACGAGGCCTATGGACATTCCCTGCCCTCAGTGGACTGATCTATTACAGGGTTCAACTAGATGGAGGCCTACCCTAGCGCACCGGAGGAGGCAGGGGAGTGAGGCGGGGTCCCAGGCCACGAGACCCCCAGTGCTCTTTCCCGGTCTGCAGAAACAGCTGGGGCCAGAGACCTGGCTGATTTCCCAGGACACAGATGCCTGGTACCCTCAGCCTTCACCCCTGGCCCAGCTCAATGGCCAGTTTGTACAAACCCCCAACCAGAGTGCCTGCCATGTGCATTCCTTGTGCCCCCAATGACAGCTTGCCTTTGGCGGGGGGCATGGTGATGGGTGACCTCCAGGCTCAGGGAGTGGAGGCACCAGCCTTGGAGGAGAAGCTGTCCCTACCCTGGCAACCTGCGGCTGGACAGGGAGAAGTGGCTGACTATCAGCATCGCTGACAACACAGCTCACAGATGAAAGCGACCTGGGTGCTGGGGCTGGGCTCCTGTTTACTGGCCAGAGCCAGGGGTCCCCTGGATGTTCCTGATGGAGGACAACACCCCCCACCCCAGGAGACGTAAGATCTGCAGGATCTCTGCAAAGACTCATCTCTACCATATACCTCCCATGCTCTCTGGGGGCGTCGCCTAAGCTGAGGGGTGGGGGGCTGTATTCCACCAGGAACTTCCCCCACAAAGGGGGGGTCTCTGGACAGGAGTGGTCCTGCCAGTTTTGACTGCAATCCCTCAGGTAAAGCCCCACAGGGCTGCCCCCCCACTCCCCGCAGAGCCAAGCAGCTTGTGGTGACCCCCACAAGCCCCCTATGGATGCCAAGTGCAGCAGAGCCTGAGGCCCCGCCCCTCCAGCGATTTCAGGACCCCCCCCCCCCCAGGCTCTGGGTTACAGGAGAGGGCCACCCTAGGTTGAATCAGTGGCAGCAGGCCTGGACCCTCTGCAGGTACTGGCACTCTTCGCAGGGGGAGGCGCCCCCATCCCCCAGGCATCCCCAAGGGCACCTTCCTTCAGGCGGGATACCAACCTCACCCTGCCTCACGGTTTCCCAGCTCGCTGCGCCGCACAATGGAATCCCGGATTCGCACAAAAGCTCATGCCCAGGACGCACCGACTCCACCGACTCCACGGGCACCGGGCCCGGCCACTGCCCCCGCCCGCAGCTCCCGCCAGGCGCTCTCCGGCCCACATGCGCGCGGCGCGCCCCGCAACCCCCCTGCGCCGCCGCGGTCCCCGCGCCCTGGGCAGGGTCCGCACCTGCCCACCCTCCCTCCGCGTACCCTCCGCGCACCCTCCGCGTAGGGGCCGCTCCCGCCGCGGTCTCTGGCCAGGGTCCGAGGGCGGCGCGTGCGGGGTCTGGCCGCGGGGGCGCACCGACCCGGCGCCGCGACATCACCAGCCCGCATTCCGCAGCAACGCGCACCCGGGCTAGGGCCGCCCGCCGCTTAAAGGGCCAGGCTCCCCTTCCGTCCCCGCCCCACTGGACGTCACCGCCAAGCAGCTGGGGGGGGGGGCGGGGGGGGGAGCAGCGGTCACGGCAGCCGGTTCCGGACCCCAGCGCGCCTGCCCCACTCTGCCCTCTCCTGCTTCCGCGAGCCTCCCCTGTCACCGAGAGAGATCTCCCTGTCCTCCAGCCGCGACATCATCCTGGCGCTCCTCAGCCCCACCCACCGAGGGGTGGGGTCCTCCCTTTCTGGCCCCCGCTGGGCCCCCTCCCCCTGTGCTAGGGATCCTGGAAAGTCACTTCCCCTTTCTGGCGGGGCAGCATCCCTCTGTCCCACTCAGCCTCGCCTTCCCATGCTCACTGGTTCAGGGGCCGTGCTCGCCTCAGGGTGGGTGCTGTGGGCCAGGCTCCCAGGCAGCCGCGAGTCTGGGTCCTGATTTGGTGCTACTACGTACGAGCTCTTCTCATACCGTGGTGGGTCATGACTTCTGCCTGGCTTGGCCCTCAGGGAAACGGGGGCAAATACTCTAACCTTTCAGGGAGGGGCAGGCAGGGGAGAAAGGGCACGTGGCAGCCCCAAGAGTTTAGCGAACCAAGTGGGGCACGGCCAGGTCCCAGGTGAGCCCTCCTGGCACATCCGAGCCTAGGCCTGCCCCACTGCATGCTGGGTGAGGAGCCCCAGCCTCCAGAGGAGACACACATTAGAGGTCCTGGGCTTTCCTGGCAGCCTTGGGGTAAGGAAGGGTGCTGCTCTGGGACCTGTTTCTCAGACTCTCAGAAGGCCTGGTGGCCCCCACTCCTGAGTAGAGACCATGCGCACGCACACACACACCACACACTGACATGTGCATGCGTGAACACACGCATACTGGGGTTCCCAGCTGGGCTCCTGTTCTGCCCAGGACACCCGTTAAGAAGCCCAGAGCCTCTGTCCTCTCTCTCTCTTCTCCCTATCCGCTCAGCCCCCAAATTGAGCCCAGGGGGCAGTGGTTGAATCAGAGAGTCTGCACTTCTGTGGCCTCGTGTTCTCAGAGTTCACACCCATGCACACAAACCCCACATCCCACCACACAAGCAAGCCCGGATCACCAGCTTCCCAGAGCTGTGCATAGATGTACAGACGCCCTCTGACCGCGTAGACCCAGGCACGCGTGTAGATGGCAGCACGCACACCTGCACACGATGTGGACCCACCAGGAGGCATCCCAGGGGCCGTGGGGAAGGTCCATCCTCCCAATGGTGGGAGCCCGGTGCCCACGGACCACCGCATGGGGTGTCTGCACATAAGGGGCTGCTCAGGGCAGACATGGTGAGTGTACAGAAGTGTCCTATCGGCGGTGGGGTGGGGGGGCTGACACCCTCTTCAGCCCTCTCCATCCTCCGCCCACCTGCCATGGCCCCTGGCAGGAGCACCCACAGAGGCCTCAGACCTGGGCAGGGAGGGTGTACAGCCCTGGGACAGGCCAGCTCAACCCAGCCCTGGGACCTGGGCCACCTCTGGGAGGTGGGTTCTACAGAAGTGCCTCAGCCCCCTGCCAACAGGAGGAAGGAATCATCAAGAACCAGGGTGGGGCCTGTGTGTGTGTGCGTGCGTGTGTGCAGGTGTGTGTATGGGGGGCTTCCCAGCCTCCAGGCTGCCTGGGCTGCTTTTGGGGAACAGGAAGCCCTACAGGGATCTCTGCTGGCCCCCAGGCAGGGGTCGGGCATCCTGTGCTGACTGCAGCATTCAGAGGGACTCCCTGTCCGACCAGTTCTGCTCGGATTGGAGTTTGCAGAGGATGGGGGCTATGTCTCCTCTCTCAGACAGCTAGAGGGGCAGAGACACATCTTTGCCTAGATCCCTTCCCTCCTCCCCTGCCACGAATGCATTTAGGGGTTTCCTCCTGCCTACTGCTTCACCTGCTAGTGGTGGGGTAGGCCCATGGTGGAGGGGGTTCTGGAGTGTGGGGGCCCGGGGGAGGGAACAATGGAGCCTTGGGGAACTCCAGTTACTGAGAGAGCACCCCACCCCCCAACACCACCCCAGTAGCTGCTGGTCTCTGGGCTCAGAGAAGAGAGCAGAGTTGGACCCAGAAGCTGACTCCCCAGATGCCCCCACCCCCCCATAGCTAAGCTCACAGTGAGGAGAGAGAGGAAGGGAGGAGAGGGCGCCCCAGAGCCCCCTGGCCCGGGTCTATCTGGAGCTCACCCGTGAGGATGGCCACGCTGTCGAAGCAGCCGTCCAGCTTGCTGAGCAGGATGGAGAGGAAGCTGTCCGCAGCCAGCACGCTGGCGTCCCGTGTGCTCTGGTCATAGACCACCACGTCCTGTGGCTCTGTGGCCTCCACCTGGAGGCCATGAGGGCAGAGGTCAGGGTACCGCTGGGCACCTGCCAGATCCCCCATCCCCTGCTGCCACCCACTACTACTGGTCAGGCTGCGGCAGGGAGGGGCTACGGCCCCCTGGCTGCATGGAGGGGAGGGGCGGGCTCTCACCCGCCCACCCGCCTCAGAGCCCACACCTGGACGGGTTTGGATGCCACAGCCCCACAGGCAAGCCCTCAGAGCGGGCAGAAACAGGGGCACGCTCCTCCTAACGCCACGGCCTCACGCCCAGACCTGTGCTAAGGGAACAGATGTGATGGGCACGCACCAGGGGCCGGGCCCCCGTGGAGGAGACGCAGGTGAATGTAACAGGGTCCTTGGGTGCACACACGGGTGGCCACGGTCTCAGGGATGTGCCGTCAGGGTGGCCGAGGCAAAGGGAAACCTGTCCCCTGGGCCACTGGGAGGCACATTTTGGGGCTTCTGAGGGTGGGGTGCCTTTGCGTCTGGGCAATTCCCCAGCCAGTGATGGGAAAAGTGGGGGCTGCTGCAAGAGCCCTCCTTAATTCAGGAGGCAGCCAGAAGCTGGGGTTCCACTGCCCTCCTCCCATCCTGAATGCCCAGGCTTGGGACCAGATGCTGAGCAGCTTTTGCTCCCAGTGGCTAATGCCCTGCCCCCCAAGCACACTCAGCCCCTCAGCCCGCTGAGCCGCCAACCCTAGGCTGGATGATGTCACCAGCAGCCAATGGGATTGCGCTCTGGCAGGGAGTCCGCGCTGGGGGTGATTAATCACCGGGTTCCCCTCACTGAGGCTGCAGGGAGCTGGTTCTGGCCTTGGCGGGGGCTGTGCCACCTGGGTCCTCTCACAACCAGTGCTGCTGGCACAGGGCCTGTGACCGAGACCCCTCCCAGCTCCGGGCTGCTGGCCATGTCACTCCCCCCGCTGAGGTGCCCCCACCTTCCCAGGCCACAGGGCCAGTGGTCCTTCCCAGTGCTGCACTTGATGCTCCTGGCTAACAGAGACAGGATTGTCCACTGCAGGTGACCTGGGACGTTTGGGGGGGAGGGGCACAGAAAGAATTCTGGGTCACTCAGAACTCTAGGGGAGAGAACTGGGAGGCTGGGCACATGACGGCTCAGCATAAGCCTCTTGGCCCCCCTTCCTGTCTTCCTCTGGGTTCTCACAGCACTCGGTGTGCGCCTGACCAGCTGCCATCCTGGTCCACTGCCCCTCTGTGCCCCCACCCCACCCCTGGGCCCCTCTCTGAGCCCTGGGCTGGGCCCCAGGGACACCGCCCAGTCTTACGTGGGGAGACCTCTCCTCGGGGGCTGAGTGAGGACCCAGACAGGGTCAGCAGGCTCTGGGCGGGAGGGGTGATGAATTGTATCTGGGGAGATAGGGTCAGCAGAGGGCCTCCGGGGGAGGCACATTTGTGCACCCTAAGAGGAAGCTCAGGGAGGGGGGGTGGGAGCTGCCTACAAGGCCCAAGGTATGGAACGGCTCAGAACATTCTGACCCTAGGAGCTCAGTTTGGGTTTGAGGGTGGGGGGGGCGCCCAAGCAGAGGGCCCCTGTGTACCTGGCTGGGGAGCTCTGCCCTTGCCCCTGGAAGTGATGGGTGCCTGGGTGGGGATGGGGGACAGGGCGTGGGTGGCAGGGGCCAGGTACCTGGCCGCGCACGGCTGGCTGGATGAGCTCGGCGATGGTCACCTTGCCCTGCTGCAGCCGCCGCTTCACCAGCTTGGAGCAGCAGATGTTGACGGAGCTGAGCACGTGCCCACTGCTGTACTCCACGAAAGAGCGGCTGTCGATGACCAGCGGTCCCCCAGGTCCACCCCGCAGCAGGCTGGCCAGCTTCCTGGCATCCATCACCTTCCGAGGGAGCCGGTCCCCGGCCATGGTGGGGCAGTGGGTAGTGGGGAGGGGGTGAGCCCCGAAGTGAACAGGGGCTGCTCTGCAGGCCAGGGATGTGGCCTAGAGTTCGGAGGGACTGGGCATGGTGCCAGACCTGCAGGGAGAGGCAGAGGGTCAGCAGGGCTGCAGGCCCCCAGGGGGGCACCGGGCCAGCTTCCCAGGCAGGGCCAACCTCCAAAGGGCCCATGGTGGGACCCAAGGGCACCGGAATGGTTGAGCCTGGCAGGCACCCACGGGGGCCCTTCCTCCCTTGGGGCAAATCGGCAGCCCCTCTGGCTCTATGAAAGCCAAGTCCCCAGACATCTAAGGTGAGTGAGGTGGACCACTGGACTGGGAGAGCGGTCACGAATGGTCCCATCCAGCACTGCACTGTGCAGGCCACGGCGACATCCTCTCAGTGGGACAAGCCAGACAACTGGGGGAACCACAGAGGGAAGCACTGGGCTGGACAGGCAGGACAGGCCTGAGGACCACTCCCCTGGGCCCTTGGGTTCATGGACACTCATTCGGATCCGGAACCCTTCATTCGGCCCCCAAGGCTTCTGTCATCCCATTGCTGGGATGCAGATGTTCCCCCTCTCTGGCCTGCACGTCTTATTCTCCAGAACTCTGGGCGAGGCAAGGTCCAGAACCTGCTCCCTGCCCCAGCACATGGCCCTCTCCAGCCCCACCCAGCACAATCCCTCCCTGCCGACCATCTGGACCCGGAGGAAGGGGGGTGGGGCTGCCTCCCCACGTTGCTGGGGTCCTGGGGCAGGCGCCGGCCAGGGTGCTGCAGGGTCTCGGGCGTGGAGGCGGGGGTCCTCTGTTGCCGCCATTGTCCCAGTCCTGCAGCCCGAGCTTCAGTGCCCGCCACGTGCGGGCTGCACAAACGGTCTGGGGCCGGTGTCTGTCTCCCTGCGGAGCGCGTCACACGCTCACAGAGTGGAGGGGGCAGCATGGCAGGGTGTGCCAGGCACGGTGCAGGCCTGAGGTCTGGGGGGACCCTTCTAGGGGCTGGTAGGTCCCAGGATGGGGTGGGATGGGTGGCGCTCCAGGATGAAAGGCAAAGTAGGTGACCCAGATGTAGGACTCTTGGGGGTGCGGGGACTCTTGTCCTGGCTGTAAGGGATCTTGGCGGAGGAAGTAGGAGTAGATGGGGACAGGGGGACCCCAGATCCTGGGATGGAGACCCCTCTTGTGGGTTTGGTGCTAAGCCTCTGCCACACACCTCCCACCCCCTCCCCACCCCACCTGCCAGGCCCCACCTGCCCTGCCGCCTGCCAGGACTGGCCTTTCTTAGGCCCAACTAGCCTCCCAGCCCACAGGGAGGCACACAGCATGAGGATGATAAGTTTACTTTGAAGATGGGGAGACGGAGGCTTGGGGAAGAGGTGGGACCAGCCTCAGGTCACATCACAGTCAGGACCCAAGGCCTCTACCACTGCCATTCAATCGGGGTCTTCCCTCCACCACACCCCCACCCAGCTCAGGCACGGGAGAGGCTGGGGGACAGATGTCAGAGGGGGGACCCCTTCAGCAAGCCCCCAACCTGCAGCTGCAGATGGTGTTGGGGTGAGGCCCCCTGAGGGCACTCGGCACACTTGAGGCGAGCTCCCTGGGTGGGGATGACGGAATTCACAGAGAACTAGGTGTCAGGCAGGGTGTAGACCGCGTCTGCTGGCTATGGGCAGCCTTAGGCTGAGCCACTGGAGCTGACCCACGGAGAAGTGCCCAGGATGGCCCTGGCCAGTGGGCAGGGCCTTGGGATCCCATTCACAGACTCCCTGCTCCCGGGAGCAGGTACCCGGGCTCCTCCACGGTGGGGGTGAGGCCTGGGGCGCAGCTGGGGATGCTGTCCCTCCTGAGGGCCATACCAAACAAGGTCAACAGCAGAAGGGCCCGTCTGCCAAAAGGGGTACCCCACATGCTGGGGGGGGGTCTTAACCTGCTGGGAGGGTCCTGTCTGTGGAGGGGGTTCCCCACCTGCCTGGGGGTCCTCACCTGCTGAGGGGGGTCCCAGCCTGTGTGGTGAGGGGTCCCCAATTCGACTCCTGTATGAGGTGTTTGAGAAGCTTCCAAGTTCTAAGCTGCACCTTGTCAAGACTGTGGCAGACAGGCCGCAGCTACCGGCCCCCTCCCACAAGCCTCCTGCCCTGGATGTGTGGCCAGGAGCCCAGCTCAGAGGCCCAGTCCCTGAGACAGATGCAGTGGGGGGCAGAGGGGCGCTCATGGTCCCTATCAGGTGAGGGCAGATTTTCCCACCTAAAGCAACAGAAGCCAAACAGCACTTCAGGGCAGGGACAAGGGAAGGGGCTGGGGGAGAGGTCCTTTGCCCTCCCTGCAGCCGCTGGGCACAAACACTGCCCTCAGGTCCTTAACCGGCCGTGAGAGGAGCTGGGGTGTGGAGGGGCGCCCACTCCATCTGCAAGACAGGCAGGGAGGCAGACTCAGGATGAGGGTGGGGAAGAGCTCAGCTGGGCTGCAGGGCTGCAGGACAGGGGCGCGGGGGGGCGGGGTGCTGGAAGGGTGGGCCGCCATGCTCCCCTGCCCAGTACCTGGTCTCAGCCCCACTCCCCCAAGGAACTCTCCAGCTTGGCCCTATTACCCGCTGTAGTATTGTTATTTGTAGCCGAGGGGGACTCATTAGCAAGTTAGCACCTCCGTCGTTGCCATGGCAACCACAGAGGTGCCAGGCAACCGCAGCTCCTGCGGCAGGGCCGCCGCCGCCAGCAGGCTGGCTCTGCAGAATGGCGGGGCCCAATCCTTGCTTCTTGCAGGTGCCCAGTAGCTGGGGCCCGGGATGACCCAAAGCCCAGGTGTGACATTCCTCCAGCACCCCCCCCGCCCCCCTGCCCCACCTGGCCCCAACCCTCCTTGCTTGCCATGAGCACCCATGCGCACAGGCTCCCCTGCTCCCACCTTCCGGGACGCCTTCGCCAAGTGGCCAAGGTCTGGCCCAAGCGCGCCTCCCGCAGGAGACCTCTTGCACTGAGCTGACCTCCCGGGAGCGCAGCCTCACCCCCAGGGCCTCCTTGATCTAAAGCTCCCCGGCACAGACCCTCACCTGCGGGGGGCGGGGATCGGGGCCCAGAGCTCAGGCGGGGGTGGGGGAAGCTTAGGACAGTCTTGGGCCGACGAGTGGGGCTAGAGCAGGCCAGGCGGCACAGAGGAAACAGACATTGTAGGGTCTTGGGCCTGTCTGATTTCAAGGACCCACTCCAGGCTCAGCCCAGACCCAATTCTTGGGAACTGAGGGGAAACGGTACCTATCACCTGCTATTCCAGAGCCTGGGTACCGGTGGGACGGAGACACAACCCCATACACCCCCAAAGGGCTCGTTGCTGAGGAGACTGGGCAGTTCCCAGTTGAAAGGCCGGAGGCCCCTCCGCACCTGGCTGGGCACCACCTAGGAGGTGGCAGGCAGCCCCCCTTTCCCTGCAAGGCCACGTTCACGGTGCAGCCTGGCTTCTGTGCAGCGCGTGCTGCGCGTGCCAGGATGTGCCCCTTCGCACACTGTCCGCACACTGTCGGCTCACCTCTTCCCCACGATCCACGCCAGCCCCTCATGCAACTACTCACACACACACGTGTGTGCACATACATGTGGTTACTGGGTGCAGCCATCCTCACCCTCTGCAAACCAAATTCCCCCAAGCCCCAGGTGCCAGCTCCAAGATCTCTTTACACTGTTGTCTCTCCGGGCCTCCATGGGGCACATTCTTGTCCCTGAGCATGGGACAGGGCATGGCCAGAAAATTCCCAACTCCCAACCGACAGCGTCTTCACCAAGGCCTTCTGCTCAGCACCTAGTGACGGGGAACTCACTACCTCCAGAAACGACTGTCAGGACTGTCAGCCACGGGTGGACTGTGGCTCTCACTCAGAGCAGTGTCCCCAGCCCGAGTGGTGCCTGGCACACACAGGCAGGCCCTCGGGAGGATCTGGCAGTGGGGGCCCCCACGATGCTGAGATGTCCAGCTCGCTGTGACCCAGGGGCACCTCAGGAGGCAGAAATTACTGCAGCGAGGCCAGGACAGACACTGGCAGCTCATTTTCCCCTCGTCTGCTCTCATCAGGGACCCCAAAATGCTCTCACCCCTGCCCCCCTCATCTCCCTAGGCTGAATGGAACAGGGCCCAAGCTGGCCTTTACTCTGTCCCGGAGGGGCCAATGGCAAGGCCAAGCAGAGCCAACTTGGTCTGGGGAGGCCATGGGCCTGGGAGACAGTGGGGTGGGGGCCCTGCCCCCTCTGTTCACAGGGGTCTGGGCAAAGCCTGCAGTAGGAGGTCTCAGCATGTGGGTCCTTAGAAGGGCACGCTCAGGACCCTACACATCTAGGTTTCTTCTGTTCCTGCCTGGCTTGTTCTAGTCCTACTGATCTGCAGGACTTCTGGTCACCGTCCCCCCATGCTACATACCTGGGCCATCCCGGGACATCTACCAGTCACTGCCTGGTGGACTCAGCCCATGCAGTCCTGGTGGTCGGAATCTGACCCATGTCCCTCTTGCTGTGGGTTTGGCTCCTTCCTCTCCTCTCCCTCTGAGCTGCAGCCTCCGGAGATGCAGCCAGGATACCCTCTGGCTTCCACACCCCCTTGGGCCCTCTGTCCAGGTGAAATATCTGGGCCCCGAGGTCAGCCTCAGCTGGAGAGGAGAGGATGCTGGGTCGGGTTCTGGAGCAGAGGATGACTTTCAGCATCTTTCTGCATCTGCATGCATGGAAGCCACTGTTCCTGGGGGCAGCCTCTGGGGCACAGGAGCCTTCCGGAGGGCTGAGGGCAGCAGGGGACTAGAACCTGCCCAGCAACTCTCCTGGAGCCCTTGGCTGACTGCAGGGGGAGGCATTCAGTCAGACTTCAGGATGAACTCCCAGCTCCTGGTCACATGATCTGCCCTACTGGGCAGGTGCTTATTAAGCATCTGAGGAGTGAATTCCTGGGACATCTGTCCTCCCTGAGCAGGGCGGGGGCATTGGATGCTACGCTCCTTCCCTGAGCTGCCCTTGGAGCAAGGTCTGAGGGAGGCAGGAGGGAGTGCACACAGACCCTCAGACCTCCACTCAGACCCCCGGGGGCAGGGGACACAGCAGATC